>NC_056745.1:614208189-614278189 GCF_019279795.1 Protopterus annectens
TCATGAAATGTGCAACACTGCCTGTTATAATATGGAATAAACTGGCAAATATGGAATACTTACTAACAAACTGCAAGCAACTTCAACTAGAAAATAATTGGTATGGTCGAAATGTGCTACTTTAAACTTATAAAAGGTTCCTTTGATTAATTAATATGATTCAGAATAACCTATCTTGCATATTAGTTAAAAAATTCTTAGCAATGAATTTATAACAGACATTTCAATGTGGTACAGCATTGAATGTGGAATTTATAAAATAAAAAGTGAAGAAAGTTCCTCACAATGAAGTGAGAGGATTGGTTGCACCAGCAAAATGCACATGATCAAAGTGGTTGATATCACACAAAAGGAATACAAGCTTGCCCAGGCATGCTCAAGGCTCCTCACTACTATGCACATACATACTGGCAGACAGGGCAAGGAGGTCCGGCACAGCAAAGTGACAACCGAGTTCATCATATAACTGGGAAAGGAAATAGAGACAGGAGACTTGGAAAAAGGGGGGACACTACAAATGCAAGAAGGGTAACCATAATGAATGAGTGAGTGATCAGGTGGTGTGGGAAAGGCTCCAACAGGGTGTTCACTTCAGAGAATGCAGTGAGGAATGGTTGCATGACTGACACAGGGAGAAGGAAAGGTTGCAAGGCCACATAAATGCATATAAAATTTGACACAGACAAGGAAGGTTTGGGCAGAAAAAGTGCAGAAAACAGTGGATGGACACAGACAGGCATTAAGTGAGGGGGAGGACTGGATAACAAACAAGGTATGAGGAATGAGACACAAGATGCAGGAAGAGGTGGATGGATGATAGGAAAGAGTATGCTGTAGACTCCACACCAGCCCAGAGACCAACCCACACAGACATCATTCACCTCTATGGCTGTTGTCATTGAACAGTCATCATTCTGAGCAGACAGAATCACTGTAAAGGCCAGGCAGAGTAAATGGGTTACTGGAAATAACATTGTCTTGGAACATGGGAGAAAACATATCATTGCTGTGATGGAGAACTTGGGGTTAATGTCTGTTCTTTGTATTAAACCACCAAATACAATCAATTGTAATATATTGACAGAGGAAAAAAATGCTCAGCAAGCTTCAAAATTCAAACAATACTTTGTTTTTGTTCACTTCTGAAGAGAAACTAAAGCCAGTTTGTACATATGAGGAGGGAAAACGTCCTGCATCATATGTAACAAGCAGTAATTTCCTTACTCACTGTAGCCTATCTTTATATCATTTGTTAGCAATAATATAACCAAGACCAAAGAGATCACTCAGAAAAATTCTAGCGAACCCTGCACAGTTCAACTGGATTTATAACACAAGTCGAACATTTATAGATGCATTATAGTGACATTGATGGGGAAAGCAGAATTCATTAACTAGTCGAGGCATTCAACTGTAAGGAAGGTAATGCACTTTAAAGTTTTGCAGTGACTTCAGCTGTCTCTTGGTCCTTACTCCAGAGCTATAATTGACAGCTTCCTGGAGTTTTTCTCTTTAGAGATCCATTAGACAGTTCACAGTTTTAAAAATGAACTTGATGGAAAATAATGCAGAGCAGCAGACTTGTCTGGCACTATGTAGGAATAAGCATAATTTTAGAAATAACAGTATTCCATGCAATCGGTAGATTGTGTACTGTGGTTTTGCAGATGCTATGGGTGCTTATGATCATAAAATGTATGTTGATAATCTGCATTCTGATTAGGGATGTAATGATTTTTCTTTCACACATTTGTTCTTCACATTTGATATTTGAAACTTGTTTTCTTTTTATTATTTTTCTCTTAATCAATTTGAAAATTGAACATGACAGCAAAATAAGTTTAGAGAATGTTTAGCATCTGATCCAGTTGTTTCAGTTTGTTTTTTGAAAAAGTTTTTCCATGAAATGTGACTGATGTCCTTTCTATTTCTAGGAAAATTAAAAGAAAATATATTACGCGTGCCAAACATTTTGAGAATTAAGCACAATGTGAATGGGTAAACATTATGTTTAGGGAGCTTACCACATGCATAATATAAAAAGCTTGCTTCCAAGAAAGATTTTAGTATTCAAGTGTCTAAAGTCACCAAAATCTAAGTTTCTTGAAGTCTCACTCTTCAGTTCTCCTAACTAGATAACAACTGAAATGCACATTCAGAGGTTCATTGATTTGACTGTCAACCTTACAATCTATGAACCTTTGACAAGTTTGATTGATGTATATATACATAGAAAGATTACTACAAACAAAGATGATAAGTGACTTCTTCTGTCTATAAGAGGAATCCATAAACATGGAAGGCAGTGAGTAATATCTGTCATTTTAATCTGTTGCTGTTAAGTACTTTTAGTGTTAGATTTCTTGAGCTCACAGTAATCAGTGCATTACTTTCTAACATAGACTTTGCTTCAAGCATAGACTTTCTAATAGAATCAGATCGGGCACTCATTATACACCAGGCAAAAGTCTTCTATTAGTAACTTACAGGAAACAGAATATAACGGCAAGCCACAAAATGTTTCAGAATCGCTAATGTTTTTTAATCCTAAGATTTTTTCCAGGAATGAATCATTGCACACTTTCAAATTCCTCTGGATTGTTTGCTCAAAGAGTACAAAATGTAGAATTGGATTTAATTATAGATGAGATCAGTGAGGTGTAATGCACCATGTTGATTTCCTTAGACTGACTAGTGGCTAGTGAATAGTGATTAAGTTTTTCAGTAAGTCCCAGGCTACCTGCCCTTACAGGCCATTTAAAGCCTAGCCAATTTTCCTCAAAAGTGAGAATCAAACTCTGCACCTTGGGTCTATGAGATACTTTTAACCATTTTGACTCACCCTTTAAAATTAAAAGAGCTATAGAATATGCTTTAATTAATTTTATTGCTACACACAGGTCTAAATTTACATTTTTTATTATTATCAATGTCATTTTTTATGATTTAACTTTTTTTTGAAATCATGCTTTACAGTCATGTTACTCAAATCTCTTGATCCCACATTTGATGAAATTAAAAAAAAAAGAAGTTATCACTGTTGCACCAAATATGTGGGTTATTTTTGTTTGTTTTTCTTAGTAGGCTATATTGCAGAACTCTAGCTTCTTTTATGAATGTTATCATATTGCCCAGTTTGCAGTAGTTGCTTGGTTATCCATAAATCATTTCCCACTTTTATATCTGAGAGTACAGACAACTTTGAGACACCCCTAGTAACCCCCTACTGGTATAGACAGATAATCTCCAACTCTGATTTGTCATATCCTGTTGTTTAAGTAGTGTTTTACCTACTAAACTACTCATATACTTCTTTGTTTTTATTTTCTATTTGTTTACCAGGTAAGTGAGATGATCCACTGACCCTTTTTGGTCATTATCCAGGTACTAATAAACAGTACAAAACATTACACTTAATGCTTTTACTTCATGAATTATTCCCTTATATGGAATGGTGTCACAAGTCTTATCGAGTTCAACAGATAAGCAGTAAAAACTACCGACCCCTTCATCAAGCGCTATTGTTATTTCTTTAAAGAATGCCACACGATTCATGACATAACTCATTACCTCCTGAATTGTTACTCTAAAGCCATCATTTGTACTAGGTCCCACCAACATAATTACATTTTTCCATTAGGAATGTCACTCTATTAAAAAAATTAAACAATACTCTGCACCATTATATCAAATGACTAAATGGCTATGTTAACAGTAATCACTTAAATGACAAAGGACACATTTTTCACAAATTGCTGTCCTTTGCATTTATATTGCTGTTTGCTTTAGTCTTCTTTTTTCACATCATTAGTTATTTAACTTTTTAAATGCATGCTCTCTACAACTTGTCCTGTTTATTTAGTTATTTATTTGTTTATTTACATTTGTAGACTAGGATACTCCTACTGTGCTAGCAGTCCCTTTTCGGCAGGATCCTAAGGGGAAAAAACACCAACAGTATTTTTACAGTTTCATAATTGCAACAGATCTGTGATACATTATCATACAGAGCAGTATTAATACAATTCAGAGAAGATGTTGTTTGCATTCTATTATTGTTGAGTATGAGTAATGTATGTGCACAAGTGGAAAAGCAAGAATTGTAAGGATTAGTTTCTTTGCTGTTCTTCATTTTAAAAGGTTTAATCTGGCTTAACAATGCTTTTGTTGTAATGCTGCAGTTACATATGTGGATTATTTGAAAGGATCTGAATGGGGATTACATTATTACATTCGGGTTATCTATAAGTACAATGTTCACACATCACCTTTATACCACAGTGAAAAGTGGTCCCTGTATTCCTGTTGACTTATCTGCTAAATAAACTGAACAGAAACTGAATTCAATTGAAAAGAAAGGAAAAAAAAAATAAAACAGAGAGGAAAGAAAGGAAAAAGGGGGAACCTGTGTAAATGCAATCAAGACAGTGATAAAGAAACTACTGGAGTGCTTGATGGTTAGTTTTGAATTCAGTACTCTCCCATGTCAGCTCATTTCAGACATGTCTCAGGCAATGAAAAACAGGGCTTCTTTGTTGATAATAGAAAGACAGAGATGGAACAATGAAAAAGTACAAGGAAGGAATCAGGAAAAAAATGACAAGGTATACAGAAAAGATGCAGTTGAGGTTCTGTGTTTACAAATACAATGAACTGTGTTTGAGCCGCAACAACCCTGGGATGAAATACCAGCTAAGGGATTAAACCTGCTTGTGGCATTGCAGAAGAAGAATCTGGGTGTATATTATTGTACATGGACTGGACCATTAGGATTAGAGTGACTGTAGCTGCTTAGATGTATCCGCAAGGGGATGGATTCCATAGGCAAGGAGTCTACACCTTGAGTAATGTATGCAGTTCTTGAGGACAGTTAGGAAGAAGTACATCAGGCTGCTGGAAGGAGTTCACAGGAAAAATACCAGTTGGGCATACAGAACAAAGGAGTTGGAACTTATATCTATAGATGCCCAAAAACACAAGAGGACGCAATATGGGTGAGCAAAATAATGCCAGAAGGGTGTGAATGGGTCATCCTGAAGAAGAACGACAGAGGGAGAGGGGGAATAGCAGAGCAGTGGCAACAAGCCACAGAGAGCAACAGTTCTCTGTATTTTCAAAACTGCTCTTTTTGAGAAAGTGTTGTGGATTTATGGCCTGAGATAAAAGAATGTGAAGTAAAGAAGGAATCCAGAGAATCATTCAGACAGCATAGGACAAGTGAAATAAAAATGAGAGAAACAGAGGTCTGAAGATGTAGTAGAATAATAAAAGCACTTAAAAGCAGAGTAGTAAGTTAATTGCCTTCTGTCATCAAATGAATTAAATGAACCTGGAGTACTGACTTTTTAGTGTAAACTTTCATACCAAATGCAAAGGTGTTAGCAAACATGATCTGAGCATTTGTGTCGATAACTTAAAACAATACCAGTGCCTCACACTGGCAAAGAAAACTACCTCTTAATGAATGTGTCTAGTCCATCTTTATATCCATTTACATATAAACTTAAATAAAGTACCTGGATCATTTTCCAGCCATAATAGAAATAAACAAAAATAAACATGTTCAAACCTAATTACATGTTATGATTATGTCAAGAAAGTGCCACTACATGTTCACAGGTTCATAAGTAAGTACTAGACTAGTTACACTTGTGGGCAATTTTAAGACAAGCCAGACTCAATTTTCTTGCTTAAATTAACTTAACCCATTTGGTATTAGATTGACCTTGTCCATCCCATGGTTGACAACTATATATTACCCCTAGTGAGAGTAACTGGGATCCTACCATGGATAATATGAGGAGTCCTATGAGTAGGATAAAACACATGAGGATGCCACTTTATATAAATAAAACATTTAGGAGCTGACTCTGTACATTAGTAGTACACAGCGGTGTCCTGGGATAAGTTTTCTACTATGCATCCATATATCTAAGTTCTGCTTGAATATAGACAGGGATGAGATTGTTTTACATGGATTGGGAGTCTGTTTGAGAGCACAATTATCATCTCTGTGATATGTCAGTATCTCCAAACCATTCTGTTGATGTTGTAGAAGAGGCTTAGATCCCACTGGATTTGTTGATGTGCAATATACCCATCAGTATTGGTCAGAGGATTTATGAAAATGGGAGCACCGTACTGAAGGGTAGGGAGCAGGTAAGTCCTAGTCTCAACTGTGAGGTGCGGCTTTATCCTATAAAGGACACCAAGTTTTTGATGTTTTTTTTTTAATGTTTGTTTTGGATGAAAATCAAATCTCGCATTATGATCCCTAGACGTTTTGTGTGGGTTACTAGCTCAAATTTTGTAAATCTGGAAGAGGTTATGTTGAAAAGATTCTTCTGGTGAGATAACTGCTTGTGAGTAAATAGAGCTAGTTTAAATATTTTTGGGGGAGTAGGAGCAAATATGAGTCATGGAACCAACTTTTAATAGTAGTGATTCTTGGGTTTTGTTTTGCAGTTTTTCCTGATTCTTGGCAAAGCAGATTTAGACTGAGTCATCTTCATGCTGAATGATGTCAGCCTGCTTACCTATAGTATAGAGGTTGTTTATAAATACATTGCAAAGGATTGGACCTAGAATAGACACCCACTGCTTCAGTTAAAAAGGAGGAGGTGTCTGATGTTTGTTATTTCATAGCCTGATTTCTGCCAGTGAAATAAATGATAAACTAGATAAAATTTCATGGGTTTAGTTCTAATGAAGAAAGCCTATTTAGCATATGGTGATGGGTTGCAGTAGCAAAGGTTTTATGTATGTCTAAAAATACAGCATTCTACTGGAGTTTAATGTTCTCAATGAATTAATAAGTTTTTACAATGTAATTACTGTTACAAATCTAGTCTGAATAATTTCTTTCAAGTTGTATGACAATAAAATGACATTGCATTATTTAAAGCATGTTAAAGAATGTATGTGCGTATCTACCATTAAAGTGGTATACTTATAATAATGTGTTCACCCTCTTTATGTATAATGTGGTAGTGGCTAAAAAGAGTCCATATAGATCTATCAATCTACCCACATGACAAATAATAAATACAGAAATAATTGTGATAAAGCTGAACAAGCGGTGTTTCTCAAACTTACTTCAGGGTTCATTTTTCCATATCAGAAAATTCAGCAGCAAAAGTAGCCACATAAGCATGCAAAGAGAGAGAGAGAGAGAGAGAGAAAATGCAAGCAGACAAATACACCCACCTTAATAAATAAAAGGCAGATTAAGATCTAACAGAAAGAGAGAATAAAATATTCAAAAGGGATGTAAATGCCGTGCTCAGGAACAATGCATACTATACGGCAGCTGTCACACTTCCATAACATTGAAAAAGGAACTTATCAAAACATCTTCAAAATGCTTTTATGGGTGTCAGATGGTTTTATTTTATAAAGAATGATATTGCAAAAATGTATAACATTCTAACTAAAATAATGGTCATAAAAGCCATGAAGAAAAGAAGAAAAGTGGTACAGGAATTATTTTGATGAGTCTTAACATTGCATAGGTTAACACTTAAGAAAAATGGAAAAAAATAAGTGAAATGTGATCGGTATCAAACTTTATTTTTTATTATAGTTTTTTTAATTATTTTTCCCTTTTATATGAATACAGCCTTTTATGAGACATGAGTCATGTTAATTATGTATCCTGTAACAGTGAAAAAATGAATCCATGCAAATTAATTTATAACAATTAGTTGAAATTTTCCATCAGAAAATAAATTACAAAGAATAAAAAAGCAAACAGTCAAACAATATGCCCGAGTAACAAAATTATAAACTATAATGTAAAGGCAGATTTTTTAATAACCTTTTCAACTTATATCCTGATGTATTCGGTTAATACTACTGCTAAACTAAATAATTAAGACAGCTTTTTTCTCTCTCATATATAATTTTCAAATTTCCTCACTACTGGAAAATGTAATTTAGTCATGTACCACAAAGTTTTAATTTAGCATTATGTACCTTATTAAAATACAGCACCACTGGATTCATTACGGAATTATGTGCAATGTCAAAGTGTGCTCTTGAATTCATACTTTTACTGTTCAATTAGCTTGACCTTTCTAATACAAGATTCAGACATATTTAACAGAATAAATTACACTTGTCATGTTGCATTTAAAGAAACTGTGAACATGGTGATTACTTGAATTAATGCACGTCTGTATGCTGATATTAGTATGCTTCCAGACTGAGTAGCTGCAACTATCATACAAAAAATGCACGGTAAAGTGCTGTTTACAAGATGTGCAACAATGACAAAAATTACAACTTCTTCTAAACAATGTAAAATGAAATGTAATACATTTGCTCTGGAAAATAATACCTCCCATCTTTATTATTACATTCCTTACCCTGCCTACATTGACAAAATGAATGGGAATGTAGGTATTTTTCCCAATCCATAATTTTACAGTCAAACACAAGATGGACTCATAATTAGTAGTCGAGAGACTATTGACTGGTAGAAGATCTCATCCAATAGTACAGTTCATAAAAGCATCCAAATGATTTCTGTTGGACAGTAGTGAGTTAGTATGCCTGCACAAATTCAGAAAATTCTATCAGCCAGAACTGGGTTTAACCTAAAAAGTTCCATTAAAAGAAGAAAGATAACATTTGAGGTAGATAAATGCATCATGTAGAAAAACAAAATCGCTTTTATCCTCCCTCCAAACTTCTGTGCTCCGGACTCTTCCTCTCGTATGCCAAAACTTAATATAAGCAAATCTGAGGTTGCTATACTCAGTTCATGGGCAAAATCCCAAATACAATGACTCATTCAATGGGTGCATATTTTGGCAAAAGTGCTAACTTTTAAGCAGTTAACAATATTCCAGCTGGTAGGATATGCAACAGTTGCTAATGTGAAATAATCAGTAGAGCAGAAAATTTCATACAGTTATACTAAAAGACTTGGTATACTCAGCATTATGCAGCACATTAAACATAAAAGTTAAACATCTCTGTCCCGTACTGACAGCAGTCACCAAAACAAGCTTTAGGTCTCTGTAAAAATAAATAAATAAACTAAATAAACCCTTTGGTCAAAAATTTGGAATATTAAATGTTTGTAATGCTGGCACAAGTGATTTAATAATCATATGGTCACAGAATGCAGGCATTACTTATTGGGGGTCACAATACAGCAGGGAATGGGAATTTGCCCTTTCCCCTGTGTTGTGCAAACTTGGAGTAGGGGTGTGGGTGGAATAGAAGAGTTTGCACCCCTGCAAAAATATTTTTCTTGTTTTTATTTTGTGGGTTTTTGTCAGTGTTTTGACTTTGGATCTTTATAGATTGATCAATTTAAGTTCAATTTTGGGAGTTTATGACTATAGGTAATATACTTCCATATATATATATATATATATATATATACATATATATATATATATATATATATATATATATATATATATATATATATATATATATACACATATACATATGTACATATGTACATATATATATATATATATATATATATATATATATATATATGTAATGCATATTCATGCGCATGCTTATACAGATTTGTACATCCCTATTTCCGAGCCTCTCAGTGTATCTGAAAGTTTTGGTATTAACACTTGCGCATGCACACACACACACACACACACACACACACACACACACACACACACACACACACACACACACACACACACACACACACACACACACACTTGCCATAACCAATAGTAAGTACACTATTCAGGAAAATGCATGTTCGCTCAGAAACATTGACTTCATTCTGATGAGAAAATTAACAGGCAGACTCTATTAATTAAGGGTGCAAGTAATGGGGATGGCTTGGACAGAAAGAAGTGGATTGAGTGGAGTTCAATTGGAATTGAGTTATGTTGAAGGTAAGAGGGTTTTTTGTTGTTGTTGTTGTTGACCATCATTAATGCAGACTTTATTAACTTCAAATTTTCTTTTTTTTTAAACATCAAAGTTTAACATTAAAATATTATATAAGAAAGCTTTACCAAAACTCTTCATATCTAATAACCTGACAGATGAAATTATCATCAAAACAAAGTAAATCAAAGTATACTCTGTATATACACATAAGATTTTCTTCAAGTGGTCTATATTCATTCAGCCATCAAAATATTTCATCATGAATGACATAAGTAAAAATGCACCAATATTTCTCATATTCTTTCTGATCATCTGATCAAAAGTTTGAATATCAACATTAAAAGTGTAAAAATGTGTGACTTTAATCCATTGTTGGTGACTTCCCATTTTTACTTATTCCTTCTAATACTGTTGAGATTACTGCATGTATCCTGCAGTAACCAGTAACTTATAAGTGCCCTAAATATATATTATTACTGATTGGCCAAAAATCAATATTGTTCTCTTCTGGTAATAAATATCTTTCCTCATATTTGACAACATTAATCTCTGACTTTTGAAAAATCTTGCATGTATTCATACTTCCAGACCATGGTATGTAATCTGGATGAGTCTTTTTTTTTTTGCATCATCAACACCAAGCCTTATCTTTATCCAATCTCTTTCAAATTAATTAGCGAGCATTGCCAAAAATATAGCATCTTAAAGTATGCACGTTCCATAATTTGTGGGGCTTTATTTAACTAAATGTAATCCAAATGCTGAAGCCACTCTTTCTTTGGTACATTTCCTACCCCTATATTAATCCATATGTTGCAATTTTGATCACCACTCATCCTGGCTTCCCATCCCTTGTAGGAGTTTGTGTACAACTCCTAACTTCAGTTTACCATTGTTAATCTCCTTTTACTCACCCACCACTACTCATGCACATGCATCCAACCCATAAATCAACATACGCATCCAACACATAAATCAAGATATGCAGAGCTTCTCTCAAAAAATTATCAAAACCTCAGAGACCTTCAAAACACAAGATTGCTACAACTAGCACAGTTCCCACAGCACCTAACACACATAGCAACACCAGTGTCTCACCTACCAAGCCCTTAAGGTGAAACACTCAACAAACACATTTTCTTGTTATTGGAGACTCCATAGTGAGACACATGGATATCCCACTCACCAGGTTAGATAAGGACAAAGTCATGGTCATCTGCTTTTCTGGTGCCAGTATTTGTCAGATCATGCATGCACTCAAGTACCATTATGACTCTGTCATAGGTCATGTTGGAGTGAACGACTTGAGAAGTTCCTTACTGAACTATATTAAGAGAGATATGATTGAATTCTCTGAGTATGTGTCCCAGGAAGGTATGTCCCTAGCCTTGAGCAGCATATTGCCCTAACCTATGCCCTGGAACAAATTGTTCAAACAACAAGAAGAAGAACAAACACAGTAGATCTGCTCCTCACTAACATGACAAACAGATGCACCACTGCAACTGTCGGACCCTCATTAGTTAAATCTGACCACAGATCAGTTGCCTTCAAAATGGCACTAACACCAGAACTCACAAAGGCTGAAATAAGACTAAAAAACTTCACCAAAGCAAATTATACCTTCCTAGGGGAAGGTATAAATGCATTCTAAGCCCCACTCCCAGCTGGAAGTTTTAACTACACCAAAGCTTACACTAAAGCCCTGTACAATAATTTGTACAAGGGTATAGACTCAGCTGTTCCAGAGGGAATCAAAGCCTGAGCCCCAAGTAAAAAAAGCCATCCTGGTGGGCATCCAGCATCAACAAATTTTACAACAAATGCAAAAAGATGCTGTCTAAGAGAAGTAAGGCAAGGCCACAGCAATGGAAAAGCACCCTCCTCAATCTCAACAGGCAAATAAGACGTGTCAAATCATCTAAGGGTAACTTTGAGGAAAAATGTAGAAATCACAGCGAAGGGTAATCATAAGGCCTGTTACAGCTACATATATACCTGAAAAGGTAGTCCTCAAGCACACACACTCATCCCACAGAGATAGTCACCTGCTAGCAGATCGATTTGCTAATAATTTCACTCCCTTATCCCCTCCAAACTTACCACCAACCTTGTTCTCAACCCCCCTCACCCTACATTTCCAAAGAGCAGGTCATTAAAGCCTTGTCTAAGGCAAAATACTCAGCATATCATCCCAGGCTGTCTTCTAAACAAACTAAAACATGAACTAGCATCACCATTAACTACTCTATTCAATCACAGCCTAACCATTGGCTTTATTGCTGCAGAATGAAGAACTGCAACAGTTATTCTCCTCCACAAAGGTGGCTTCACAACAGACCCAGGGAATTTTAGACCAATAAGTCTGACCAGCCATATCTGTAAAGCCATGGACCTCATAAATAAATACATAGATGACCTTTAAACCCTGGATCTGACCCAATTTTGCTTCATCAAGGGCAGATCCTGCCTGTTAAACCTGTCTTAGTCACAGTCATTCCCTTTAGTAAAAACAATGTCCCTTCATATTATTAAATTAACAGCAATACCCTATATACCTAATACATGCCGCGGTGGTATGGCGGTAGCGGTGTTACCTCACAGCAAGAGGTTCTCCCATTCGATTCTCAGCTTGGCTTGGGAGTGCCTTCTGTGTGGAGTCTGCATGTCCTCCCCGCGGTTGGGTAGCGTTCGAAAGACATGCATGCGTAAATGGGCATGCCTTCGTTGTAGGTTGGGCGTCAAGCTGGCACCTTGGCATTTCGTAAAAAAAAAACTACTGCCAATCATTAGCAGACCAGAGTTCCGCTGTGGCAACCCCTTAACGGGAAAAAGCCGAAAGACAAACAAACAACCCTATATACCTATGAAGAGGTAGATCTAGGATCACAAGTAGACAGTGACCCTAACTTTGACCACCCTGTGTCTACTATAGTAAGGAAGGCTTTCTACATTGCACACATGATTGGTAAAGGCATCACCTCTAGAGCAATGGAAGTTATAACCACTCTATACTCATCACTAATCAGGTCCATATTTAAATATATTGCCCATTTTGGCACGTACCATACAAAAGATCTGCGACAATTGGAGAGACCTCAGAGGTTCCTAACTAAGAAGTTCAAGAGACCCCATCATGTGCCTTAAAGAGGCCAACTAAAGTCCCTGTCACTATACTCAGTATCATATAGACTTCTTAGGGGAGACTTATGTCTGGCTTACATAGCAATCTCCAACAACTCAAACCTAATAAATTTGCTGCACATCCATAAATCAAACAGGACTAGAGATACCTTTCCAAGGATCTACATATGGCTGTGACTTGAATTGGACATGCTGGAGGGACAGATTTGTCTCCCAGAAACTGCCACATGTTTGGAATAGGCTGCCAATTCATGTGAAACAGAGCACCTCTACAACAATGTTCAGAAGGAACCTGGATGAGTGGATGGACCACAGTAAATCTGAATGGGGATAGTGCACATAACCCCCCTGGACATGGGCAGCTATTAATAAATACAGTCCTGGGTATTGACTAGAGTATCTATGGTATTACATTGGGATGAAATGGCTAGGCTTGAAATGACCTCCAAGTCAATAGCCTAGAAACCTCCTATGATCCTATGTCACATTATGATTCTCAGTAATAACATGCTTTTGCCAGATATTACATGCCAGGGACTTCTTTTTTCAAGCCGTAATATAGTTCAGTTGAAGGCAAACTTATATAAGCCTATTGCTATCACTAATAGAAAATATTATCAGGATTGATGGGGTGTTGATCTCAAAATCCCATACACCTAGGAAATGTACCTTACCTGGTATTATCCAACTATCCAATATCAGTGGGACTCCAAAAATCTTACTGGTTTATCTCTGAAGTCCATATCGCACCTGTCATCAGTATTATTATGGTCTACCTCAAAGTATTTCTTTATGCCCTTTTGGTCAAAACTTTAAGGATGCTGCAAGGAAGATTTTTGCAGGTACAGCGATAGCAGACATTGCGGCAGTATTATTTATTGATGGTACATACAGTGTTGAGGTGCAAAGACATTAAAATGAAAATTTGAGCATAATAGAAGGAAACTGTTAAAATTTACTCAAGAGGAAGAAGGTAGTAAAGGCACAGATAGAATTAAGGTAGTGGGAATGCAAAATGGACAGGAACATTTGACTGGAAAAATCAATAAGGATGAAGAAATGTAGAGTCGGTGAAATTTAAGATTTAGGAAGGAAAGAAAGAAAATGGTCAGACTGAGCAGGTTACTAGGTGAAATGGGCAACATGGATGGTGGAGGATTTTGGCAGATACCTTTTGGAATTGTGTGCTAAGCACCAGATCTAGTCATATGTAATATGTTTGCAGCATATGCAATATGTTATTTAAAATATTTATATATTACAATATTTATAGAAGTAATTTTTTTGTAATTAGACTTATAAATGCCTTCGGGCACATAGCCTAGTACCTACCTATGAACCTATATGTATGACAAAGCCAGTTTCTGAACTGACTTCACACCCAGTATTTGTTTTTAACCATTAACTTTGAAGAAAATGGGGCAGCTTCATTTGAAAGATGCTCTTTTAATTTAGAATTTAACAGATCCAATGTATTTTGTTTTCAAACCTTGGTAGCAAGTGGTTCCAGATAGCAGGCCCAAGTTTAGTACCTGTCTGCAATGGAGGTTTTAAAACAATGTCTCTGTTAAGTAATGATAATTCTTTCAGGTCATCCCTGAGCACACAACTTTGATGCCTAATGAGCAATTTAGTTTTTAAGGCAGGGCTTTGCACCATTTGACTAATTTGAACAATTATACACTGAAAAGAAGTGTAGCTCTGCCATTCATTAGCAGCCAGTTGAAATATTCCATTAGGACACAGGGGTGGGTGTAGTTAACAGCCAGAAGGACAAATCAGCAAATGTTATTAACTGACATCTGTAATTTATCTGTATTTGCTATTAAAGGGAAGCCATATTCTCTCTTGAGTATGAGAACACTTCTTGCAAAAGTCTAACAGACAGTGGGGGAGAAAAGAGCTGTGAAATATTGTAACATAGTTTTAATTGTGGAACTGTTTTGCTTCCTATGTCATATGTATGCTGCAAAAAAGTTATTGCAGGGTCTAATGTTATTCCCAGACATCTTTGCTCTAATATTTATAGTGAGGAATTGCCTTGTTATCCTTAACCAATAAAGCTGGTGTTCTAAATAGCTTCTTTGTAGGGCTAAAGGATATAATAATGGAATTCACTGGCTTAATTACAGGTCTGTTTTTGTAGGTAGAAGTATAGCTCTGGTGGGGAGAAGTAGCCAGCTGAACTAGGCATAAGGTGTTTTGGGACTTGATCGTTAGTTACTGATCAATTAGTGCAATATTCACATTCATTTCTATGCCAGCATTCCTGAATGCTAGTACAGAAATGAATGCCAATAGTGCATTTACAGTCATTACTGAAGTGTTTCAATGACTCATATGTGGCCTAAATTGCAGAAAGCAACTTGCTATAAATTAAGTAAGTGGTCTGCTATGGTTTTAAATGTAGAAAGAGTTATTTTTTCAGTCCTGAAATAGAGAGCCTTTTTTCGTAAAGATTATGGAGACACCAGATCAGGGCATGGCAAAGGGTACCAAAATAGCTAGCTATAGGTCTGAATGAAGGTCATATTACACAGGATAATAAAACTGGCTTGTAGCTTTTTGTCGGAGACCAATGGCACTTTTTGCTGGACTCGAGAAGGAGCAAATCATCACTGTGCATTACCACATTTAGAAACAAGAGACAAAAAGCATTGAAGATAAGTATTTTTAGCAGATGTGAAGAAGAGAGCACAGATAACATATGCATCCACTGGATGAGTGTTAAGATATGTACGTTTTGATGGGTTACAAGATCTAAGCTGAAAGCAGTGAAGGAGCTATGCTGATGTGATACAAGGGGTACCTTGGACTGCTTGACACATAGATAGCAGTGGCACACCACTATTGGGCTTCTAGTTTAAGTTGGAAGAAATTTGAGCTTGAAAATTGATAGAGCAGGTACGTAACTTTAAAATGCAGAAAAAGCACATGGGAAATATCAAGAGACTGATGGAAGCTGCAGTGGGATGATAGTGGAAAGACAACAGTGTAGATAAAGTGTCTAAATACAAAAGTGGAGGAAGGTAGTGTACTAGAATATGTAATTTGGGGAGAGGGGAAGGCCTGACTGCATGTTCTCTTTTGATTTTTGACATTTATTGCATCATCACAAATATTTCTTTTGTGTGTGTGTGTGTTATGAATGTAGGAAGAGATGTCATGAAACAATTATGTTAAAAGTCATTTAATATAAGGATTAAAAACTAAATAATGTTGTCTTACATTCCATAAATAAATACAATCAATACAAGACAGTAAATACTAATCAAACGCCCTGTTAGAAAATGTTTTCTTTATATGTAACCCAACTAAAGAAAGAAAAGGCTAAAACAAGGTGGATAAAGGCACACATGAGAACTAAATAAAACAAAAAAATGTCAAAAAGCAGAAGAAAGACTACACAGATGTACTGGATGTTTTGAACGCACAACATCCTGTTCTGAACGTGTTCATGTTATTAAAATGAATGAAAGCACTCAACAAACATTCAGTATGTCTATGCAGTCTTTCTTGTGCTTTTTGGCATTTTTGTTTTTTTATGTTTTCTTTATATCTCATTTAACCATAAGGTTAACAAAAAGTCCCTATATTTCTTTCCCAATAGTGTCTGTGAGGAAACACCTTAACCAGGTTGTGGGTAGCACACTGCTATGATGAAATAGCTGAATACATGCAGTTTGTTTTTACTTTTCACTCTTTTTATCAGACATCATTCAGACTCCAATTGGATTCAAAGCTGCAGTCAGCTATTAGTATGCTGAGAGTTTTCTACTTGGTCTAATCTTAAAATGCACACCAGTGATAGGCTGCATATTCGGGGAGGGGGGCACAAAGAGTCAGGCAAAGTGCAAAACAAATGCAGTCCTCACTTGGGTAATACCCCTCCTAAAAGCTATTGAAAAGATCTGTGGTTTGTTTTACTGCGTTTTAAGGCTCATCAAGAGGAAATGAATTTGACTGAAGGAGAACACTTCAAATTTAAGATGTCACTGACTTGGACAACTGAGATGGAGAGAGAGACAGAAAGACAGAGAGCAAGCAGGCAGCAGATGAATTGTCATACCAGTGCTCCTGTGCTGTTGAAACTGGTTGTAAAATCTAGACAGAGTGAAACTTCTGGTTGCTAGTGTAAAACTTTCTTTCGACTTTTCCCGGTTAGGGGTTGCCACAGCAGAACTCCAGTCCGCTAATGATTGGCAGTGGATTTTTATGGTGCCAAGTTGCCAGCCCAACACCCAACCTTCAAAAAATGAACACCCATTCACACACGGACCTACCTGCATGTCTTTAGACATCACTAGACCATGGGGAGGACATGCAGACTCCACACAGAAAGCGATCCAGCCGAGAATCGAATGGGAGAACCTCTTGTTGTGAGGCAACAATGCTAACCGCTGCACCACTGCTCTTGCTGCTAGTGTGGTGAGTGAAATAATGAAGAATCACAACTGATTTACAGTCAAATTTGCAAAGATGTTTAATTTATTCACAACTGTCTGATATAAGACAAATTAAAATTCTACTTGCAAAGTGATGCTGCCTGTCTTTGGTGTGCTGTGATCTTGTATCACTCTAGGTCTTAAGAATTTGATACTGCTACACAGGAAACAGTTTGTGGCATTGGGGCTCACATTCACTGATTAAACTGTAATGATATCTAGTGATCTGCCAAACAATGTGTTAGATGATATAGGCTGATGGTTCAAGTTATTGCATTACTTTTTAAAAAAAAAATAATTTCTTTCATTTTTTTGTATTGTAGATTTAGCTCTTTGGGGGGAATTCTTGTATACTGAATCCTGAGGAAGCAAAAAAAAAAAATGTCTTATTAACTTGCTACTGTCCTTACAAAATATAACTATGGCAAGCAGTAGGCCTTCAATGATTACTGCTTCGTTTTTTCGGGGGTGTAGATGCACATATGCCAAAACTGCCAAGCCATATGCATTTTGTTAATTATTTTATTTTATTTAGGCAAGTCCTCTTACGTCTGCCTTTTAAATTTGGTTCCAAACAACATTCCTACTATACTGAGTGACATGCAATGTTTTGCGCTCTTTGTATCAGAGTTCTAACATGGCTTGGAACTGGACTAGATGAAAGCTCAATCAGTATCTCGCCTTGTTTGAGTTATGTGTGTGTGTATGCTTGTGTGTGTGTGTGTGTGTGTGTGTGTGTGTGTGTGTGTGTGTGTGTGTGTGTGTGTGTGTGTGTGTGTGTGTGTGTGTGTGTGTGTGTGTGTGTGTGTGTGTGTGTGTGTGTGTGTGTGTGTGTGTGTGTGTGTGTGTGTGTGTGTGTGTGTGTGTGTATGCTTGTGTGTGTGTTTGTATTCGATATGAGACAGCATTTTTAAGGGGGGTAGTGCATTATTTGTAAAAAAAAGATACCCGGTAAGATTTTTTGTCATCTGTTAAGGCATGCATATGAAGTGGTGTGTGTGTGTGTGTGTGTGTGTGTGTGTGTGTGTGTGTGTGTGTGTGTGTGTGTGTGTGTGTGTGTGTGTGTATGTAAGCATATCTGCATGCTGCACTTGTATGTGTGTCTGAGAGACTGTTGGTCTGTGAAAGTTTATAGAAATCAAGTGCAGATGTGATGTTATTATTTATTTTTACCTTAAAAGTTGTGATTGTTTCATTGATATATGCTGCTGTATCATTTAAATTAAAAAGAATGGATGACTTTGATCAAAAGGTGCAAGATCAATTCAATCTTTCGTCCCTCTGGTTAGTAGGTACTCTCTATTGCATTAAAATTAAAAGTGTGGGAGGGGTATTTATTTATATGACATACTACAGTGGTTATTCACTTCTGTGTGTGATCAGTTGTCTTATACAAGTATTTATATAGCTTTTAAATGATAGGCGGTCTTTTGAACTGCATTTTTATTTTTATTTTTATTGTTTTACCTTTATGTCTAGTTTTTCATTTGTTTTCCTGTAATAATATTTAGGAAAGTTATTGAGTCATACTATACTTGACTTGATTATAAAGCATGAATAGATTTTTACTGCATTGTGCTACATTTCATGTTTAAATGAAAAAGGTGTAGTTTGACATTCTATTAAATGCAGCACTGTATTATATAAACTAATGATGACTGCTGGGAGATCATACTTTCTCTTGGTTAAACTGCCATATAGTTTATATAATCCTTAAGGGCATGTTTGAAGATGTTTACAAGACAAATATAAACATAGGTCTAAGTGTAACCATGACCTAGATGAAAGGATATTTGGCTTGTGTATGCTTGATATGAACTTTCTGTGCTGCTCAACTAAAATGCAACTTTAGTGTTTAGAGTTTAATGACTGTCGCCTCACAGTAAGATGCTGTCCGGTTCAATTCTCAGCTAGAGCGTTTTCTGCGTGGAGACATGCGTGAATGGGCGTACCTTCTTTGAAGGTTGTGCATCAGGCCTGGCAAGCCGGTATGTAAAAATCAACTGCCAATCATTAGCGGACCGGAGTTCCGCTGTGGCGACCCCTAACCGGGAAAAGCCGAAAGACACAAACAATAAGTAAGCTGAATGCATACCTTCTACAGCTGATAAAAACCATTCAGTTGGTGTTACCTGATTGCTTTTACTGTATATACTTGTGTATCCTGTACTCATGCATTATTATCACTTGCATATTGCTCTAATTATAGCTGAAATGGGTCCCTTAAACAGAAATCTCACATGATTAACAAATCTGTGAAATGTTTAATTAATGCAAACATTTCTGAAACATCTGTGTCAGTAAGGACTGTGAATGATATTCCATACTCTGAGTGCTAATACAGCAAACAGCAGTGAGACTACGAACAGAGTGCAGCAAGAAACCTATTTAACTTGCGCTTAAAATCAAGACAGCATTTACTGGGTGTCTTGATTATATCAGGCCTCACTAATATATTACTGGGTTATCTTTTTGCTATTTTTTTAATATTATTTTGCAATTTTTGCAATGCTTAACAATTCTAATAACTCACAAGGTTTTTATCTCAGTTTTCCAATGTCTACCACTTAGTCGTGCTCAAATGATATATTGTTTTTTTGACTGTTTAAAATGAAAAATACAAAAAAAACTTGCCCTAAAATGCGCAAAGCCAAACCGAGTGGCTAAAATCCCCAATGAAATTGCAGAATGCTTATTCAAGCCAAAGGAAACAATTCAGTTGTAGTCCAAATCCAAAAAACAACTTTTTTAAATCCACATACAAGAAAGATGAGCGCTTTCATCCCAAAACACTAGAACTTCATCAGATGCAATGAAAATGTGAAGTCCACATTATAAAGACATGTAATAATGTGTCATAATCATTACATGAGAAAATACACATCCCCTTATAGACATAACATTGAAATGCAGGAAAAAGTTGTATGTAATAAATATGCTATATAAGATGAATTTGTTAACTATAAAAACAGGATATAAATATGTAAAAATGTATAAAATACAGTATTAAAAGTTCAGAGAAATAAGAGAACATGAAAAAATGTGTTTATCAAGTAATCAACTTTAAAATATGTTATATAAATATACAAATACAAATAATGACCATATAGTTAGTTAATCTATCTATCCAATACTTTGAGCTTTAAAAGGGAACTAATAGAAATGTTTTCATTTAATCCTGGCCAGTTACCTGCATCAAAGTGTAACTGCCAGTAAAGCTCTCTCTTTTCTAAAAGTATAGGCCAGGCTCCACCTCTGTCTGTTTTTATATTATCAATTACAAAAAAATAAAATGTGTTCTTCATTATCCAATATGTATTTACTCAAAGCAGTAGTTAAATTTTTTTGTTTTAATCTCATAGAGGTGCTCATAGATATGAATTTTTAGTTTCCTGTCAGTTTTTCCAATATAATTTGATTTTAAAGTTTACAATTTTTCAAACGTTCGCATGGACAATTCACATTCAAATGATTTCACACCCAAGTTTCGAACTATATTAATACTGATGGCTCGAAATTCACCGTTATGAAAATATGACTGTTGTTTTTCATTTGCTGTTCGGTGTTCTGTGATGCATGATTGGTAAGTTAACATTTGATATTAAGCCACATTGAAACTGTACTGCAATGAAAAACCAGTCAACAAAGTATATCTATCTATCTATATATATATATATATATATATATATATATATATATATATATATATAATGTATATATATATATATATATATGTGTGTGTGTATAAATAACTCACAATGTACTCTTAACAGAAGGAGAACAACAGCCAATGTAAAGAGCTTTCATTCTTTATTTGTAAAACACTTTTTTTGAAAAAAAAAACTGTCTTTTACTGAGTTTTGTGGTTTGTCACATTGTTTGATATGATATTTAGAGTTTATTTGATATGTATTATCCTGATGAAGTTCTGTTTTGAGTAAAGAAAGTACTTCATTTTACATTGCCTCTTCTTCTGATTTTTTAATTTGTGTGTGTATGTGTGTATAAATATATATATATATATATATATATATATATATATATATATATATATATATATATGTATATATATATATATATATATATATATATATATATATATATATATATATATATATATATATATATATATATATATATATATATATATATATATCCTGGATATAAAAAGTGTACACACCCCTGTTAAAATGCCAGGTTTATGTGATATAAAAAATGAGACCACAATAAATCATTTCAAAACTTTTCCAATCTTTAATGTGACCTATAACCTGTACAATTCAATTGAAAAGCAAACAAATATGTTAGGGGAAAAATATAAAAAAATAAAAAATGTACAATAAGCTGATTGCATAAGTGTGCACACCCTTAAACTAAGACTTTGTTTAAGAACCTTTTGATTTAATTACAGCAATCAGCCTTCTTGGGTACACACTTGTCATCAGTTAAAGAGACTCTGATTAACCCCAATAAAAGTTCAGCTGTCCTAGTAGGATTTTCTGGACATTTACTCAGCTGCCTGCTACAGCAAAAGCTATGGTTCGCAGATAGCTTACAAAGCATTAAAGGGATCTCAATGTTGAAAGGTGTCAGTCAGGAGAAGGGTAAAAAGAAATATCCACAGCATTGGATATACCATGGAACACAGTGAAGACAGTCATCAAAAAGTGGAGAAAATATGGGACAACAGTGATGTTTCAAAGAACTGGACACTCCTCCAAAAATGATGAAAAGACAAGACTAAAACTAGTCAGGGAGACTGCCAAGAGGCCTACAGCAACACTGAAGGAGCTGCAGGAATTTCTGGAAATTACTGGTTGTGTACTACATGTGACAACAATCTCCCATATTCTCCATATGTCTGGACTATGGGGTAGGGTTGCAAGATGGAAGCATTTTCTTGCACAGATAAAATATCCAGGATCGGCTAAAATTTGCAAAACAATACATCAAGTCTCCCAAAAGCATGTGGGAAAATGTGTTATGGTCCGATGACACCAAGGTTGAACATTTTGGCCACAATTCCAAAAGGTACGTTTGGCAAAAACAACACTTTGCATCACCAAAGGAACACCATCCCCACGGTGAAGCAAGGTGGTGGCAGTATCATGCTTTGGGGTTGCTTTTCTTTAGCTGGAACTGGGGCTTTAGTCAAGGTGGAGGGAATTATGAACAGTTCCAAATACCAGTAACTTTTGGCCCAAAACCTTCAGGCATCTGCTAGAAAGCTGAGGAATTTCACCTTTAAACACAACAATGACCCCAAGCATACACCCAAATCAACAAAAGAATGGCTTCACCAGAAGAAAATAAAAATTTTGGAATGGCCCAGCCAGAGCCCAAACCTTAATCCAGTAGAAAATATGTGGGGTGACCTGAAGAGGGCTGTGCACAAGTGATGCCCTTGCAATCTGATAGATTTGGAGCACTTTTGCAAGGAAGAGTGGGACAATATTGCCAAGTCAAAATGTGCCATGCTAATAGACTCCTACCCAAGAAGACTGAATGTTGTAATTAAATCAAAAGGTGCTTCAACAAAGTATTAGTTTAAGGGTGTGCACACTTATGCAACCAGCTTAACGGTGGGAAATGTTTTGATATTATTTGTGGTCTCATTTTTTTATATCACAAAATACTAGCATTTTAACAGGGGTGTGTACACTTTTTATATCTACTGTATACATATATATATATATATATATATATATATATATATATATATATATATATATATATATATATATATATATATACATATACACACACACACACACACACACACACACACGCACGCACGCACACACACACACACACACACACACACACACACACACACACACACACACACACACACACACACACACGCACACATATACACCCGTACACAGAGAGAATAAAAGACTGCATTTTAGAGGAAGACTTTACACCTATTACATAGTGATTAGTATCTGAGATATTGTAATTTCTTTTTTAGTAAATATACGACAGTTTGTCATATTAATAATTGTCATAACATATACTGCTGGAGTTTATTTAGGCCTTTGTAGTATCATAATGCTAGAATATTCTGCACTGATAGATGTTCCCCCGGATTTACTAATCCTCCCTGCAGGGCTAATCTAGTCCTGAATGGTAGCAGAAGCTTAAGAGGAGGACGGCAGCGCACCATGCATATTAATGAAGGCACACTGCCTGAGCTCCAAATCCAATATGGAGTGTGGACAAGTGCAAGGGCCATGTCTGAGAGCAGAGCTCTCAGAATAAACACGTCCCTGCAAAGTAGACTAGAAGAAAGTGTAAATAAATGAGCAAAACTGCTCATAGGTGTCTGCATATCCCCATCAATTGTCCCCATGTGTTCAACAGCAACAGTACATTTAACTAAAACGAAGAAACCCTTTTATTTATTTTTCTTAAAACCCCGAGTACAGCTAACTGTAGGTGCGCAGGTTTGCCCATTCCTTAGCTACGGTTAAAGCAGCTGAAAAGGCTGAAGAGGATAACAAGGAATATATATGCAAGTAAAGCAAAGCAGCAGTAGTGTAGTGGTTAGAGGATCTGTCTAACAAGCAGGCATTCCTGGTTCGAGTCCCACTGCAGCACATATAATTTTCCATGAAATCTGAATATGAACATATTTTTAAATCTTTTTGCCGTATAACCTACATAATAACATTTAAATGTGAACTGGAGTACTGCATTAAATGCACATGTGAAGTGTCAGTGTCATAATGAATAAGGCACTAGTAAGCAGGTTTAAGCACAAATAAGCAGTAGTAGGCATGTTTAAGTGTGTTTGCATGGGGGTAAGCATTGCCTACACAGATTAAGCAAAGTAGAAGCTAACTGAGTGTAAGAAACTGTAACCAGAGGTTAGCAGTTCTTACCATCCTGCAAACCCATGCAAACCCGCTTACAACTGCTTTAAAGTTCCTTAATCACTCTGTATCCAATGGCCCATGTTCTGCCCAGCAACAAAATACACTGTTTTTGCCAGGCTCAAACTCAGGACCCTGTACACTATAGTCACAGCAGTTAACCACTAAGCCATATATATGAACAAGGTGCCAGCACACTAATCCTCACCACAGGAGAATCAAACCAAACATGTGACCTGAATCTATGTATAGTGTGAAGTGGCATAACCTGCTGCATAACATAAATATATGAACTGGAGTACTGCAGTAAGCCTACATTTGAGGCGTTATTGTAATAAAGTGCAGAAGTCCCCAGGTCCCCATACAATGTATGTACACATGAATCACGGATACCAGATACATATATAACCTGTAATGAAGAAGAAATCATTGCCAAATGGCAAATATAGTGCTAATTAACTATTAAATGCTAACCACAACACAGCTTAAGTTAGTTAGTGTAAGCAATGTGTATGTGAGCCAATTCAATCTGCCTAGTGGTATATCTCTTTAAGCAGTGCCAACCATATGTAAGCAGGTGTGCCCATAGCTTAGCCTTTTCAAACCTGGCCAATCATGGGAAAGTGCGAGAAACTGGCCATATTTAAACCCCACAGGTGGGAATACTTCTCATAACTGGTTGAAGCTTCCTACTGCAGGCAGAATGGCTGGTGTGGGTGAAGGCACTCGATTTGGAGTGCAGCATTGGGTCATCCAGGAGTCAAAAATCATGGTATGGCTCCCGGTAAAACACCATGAGCAGAGACTACTACGGGCCAGTACCAGGGCTCGCAGTATAAAATGGAGGCCTGAGACAGTCTCGCTCATTACCTCACCAGTGCCACAGGTATCCCCCGGACAGCTGAGCAGGTCAGGCACCACCATGCTAACCTGAAACGGCGGAGGGGGTTGTACTGGAACAGTGGATCCAGGAGTCTCGACAGATGCCCAATGCCCCAGTACTGAGTAAGTACTCATTCTACTAAGTAGCAAATAACTGCCTAGCTTGTGTATACTATGGATAGGTATGGCTAAATATCACTGCATTTCTCTGACAGCTGCAGATGAACGGGATGCGAACCAGCAAGCCCATGATGCTAGGCTGCAAAGGCTGCATCTCGAGGCAGGTTAGTAATCAGTCTGCATGTACTGTCATAAAAAATAAATATAAGAGCCATAGAAAGTATTGTACCAGTAGAAATAAATGTGTAATAGTCTGTGAATAAAGGTATAACCCCTGGAGTGCTTCTGTTTACTCTTCTCTCATTTGTTGGTGATCTGTTCCATACTATAAATAGTACTGCTATATCTTAAGTAGTGTCACCCACACCGTGGTATGCAGATAAAATGTGTATGACGTCCTGCATAACAATGTTGGAAGTGCCAAGTGGCAGTCATATTGTACAAGTTAGGGAGACATAGATAGAAAACAGTCGAAAGCTTTGCACCAATTCCCTGATAGCACAGTGTACTGTGATGTAAGCTATAATCCTCTGTCACACACAGCAGGGTTTTGCTGTATGCATAATTACACCCAACAACTGTACAGAATTTGCTAGAATGTACAAATTGAAAGTTGTATGCATATTCATACCCCACAACTGTTCTAGTCTGTCCAGCATGTCCAGATAAAAGGCCCATATCACCAGCCTGGTACCCTGTTCCCCTGAAAATTCAGTGTGATAATCCAAGAAATGTAGGCAGCTGTCAATGACATATAACTGATAGTCAAAGGTGTACATAGTCAGAGAATGTATATGAAAACAAACCTGTCATTCTAGCATCTCACGCAAAGTGTATGACAGCAATTCTCAACATATGTTGCATTAACACCTGCAGCCTGTCACGCCCGTATGTAAGACACAGGTCATGTATATAATAATCTGTAAACATATCAGTGTACAATATAAGGCCATTGGGTAGTGTAATGATACATGTAAAGGAAAGATCACTGCAGTGACTAAGAATGTTGTGAAAACTACAAGGATATATTAGTTGTTAATTAAACTCTCTCTCTCTCTCTCTCTCACCCCTACCATATGTGCAAAATAACCCAATGACACTCCTCAACTGGTATGTGTACACCCAAAACTTTTGTTGGGACATATGTCCTAATGGTTGATAAATATTCACATTTGTTTATATGCATGTGCCATGTTAACATACACCCATATGGGTGGCCTGTTGCCATCAATAAAACATGCATTCTCCCGTAATGGCCACTGTTGTTCCATATATGCATGTGTTCTGCTTGCTCTGCAACTGTGTTAAATCTGGTGTTTTGGGTTAATGGGAATACCTATGCATGCTGTTATAACTAATCCTGAATGCTGTTGACTGTTACTAACCCATATCTGTCATACACCTGCGACAACACAGCTCGTATGGGAAGGCTGGTCCCAGTGGACCCACCTGTCCCACCTCAGCTGGCCATGGCACCGGGCACCAGCACATCTGGGGCCCAGCCTGGGACCTCCTCCTCCGTGGGCCCTGCGCCACCTTTGGGTGGAACCACTGCAGGGGATGGGGCTCAACCCCCCCCCCTTGGAGCAGGTGCAGAGGGGAACCTGTTACCCATCAACAGGTCCAGGCCATGGTGCATAGGGAGCTCAATCTGGAGTATCGAGATCGGCTACTCCAGCTTGAGGGCCAAGTGGCGATATTAGAGGGTGAGCCTGCCCCTCCTACACAGCCCCCAGCACAGCCACCTTTGGGGCTGTGAAGGTGCAGTGGTGACTGCCCATGGGTGGGGACCAGAGTCCCACTGTTTCCAGTTGGGGGCTCATGAGCTTGCGACTTCCAAACACCCCTCCCTGTCCAAGGTGTTTACCCCCTACATGTGTCATATGCCCTGTATGAGTCTTGTGTGTCTTGTCTGTTAACCTACCCAACCAACCTCCCCAAATATATCTACTACCCCTCCCCAACATCCCACACCCACCTAAAAAAAAAAAAAAAGAATCTATTCCCACAAAAAAAATCACGCCCCGTACATAGCTGTCCATATCACACACATGTCCACTGGACACATGTAATCCAGTCTAATTGGTATCACAATGAATTATTGTTGTCCTCACCCCTCTCCCAGGGGTTTGAGTGTCCAAATCCACCTCCAAATACAGTGTATATGCACAGCTGTTGCTTTAGAAGAAATGGGCAGCTATGGACCTTCCCTACACCCTTCCTGCACATCCCTAGCTATTTTTCCTACTGTCTTTCCCTCTTTGTTCCCCTTTCTTCACCACTTTCTTATCAGCCCCTTTTTCTTTTACAGAAATTAGCACAGGGGTAAGTGGGAGTAAGCACTTTTAAGCAGCAGTAAGTGGGATTAAGCCTGTTTGCACAGGTGTAAGCAATGCCTACATAGGTTAAGCAATTCAGAAAGCTAACTCAGTATAAGAAACAGTAACCGTAACTTAGCAGTGCTTACCATCGAGCAACCCAGCTTACAACTGCCTTGATCACACTGTATCTAACAGCCCTTGATCTGCCTAACAAGGCTGCTAGAATCAAACCCAGGTCCCTGAACACAATAGCCAAAGCAATTTACCACTAACCCATCTCAAATATACATATCCTTGATGTATTCACAAACATATCATCCAGCCCAGTCATTCAACAATTCAGCAGTACAGAGAATGTATTCCAACATGTAGATGTATGTGTGTGAGTAAATATATTAATGTCTAAATGGTTACAACATATTGATATATGTGTATATATATATATATATATATATATATATATATATATATATATATATATATATATATATATATACACATATATATATATATATATATATATATATATATATATATATGCTAATATGCTAGGGGCACCATATAAGGAATTTTAAAAACACACTCAAAATTAGGTCCAGTTGTTACACACTTACAACCACCTCTACACAGAACATGAACGGCAAACATCAACATATTAAGACACACACCTCTCAGATTAGAACCCCTACCTAACTAGTTATTACACTACAGCTCTATGCCATTATAGAACATGCCACAGAAAATACTGGCACATGTTTTCCCCAGAGGTTTATTTCATAGTGCATGACATCAGCAGGACTGCCAAAGTAAAGTGAATGAATTGTAGTGAGTGTGACTAGCCAAACATGAATTGCTTTCTACACAGGCATAGGAACAGACACAAAAGCATCCATAACTCTCATGTGTGAAAGTTGAATCCCTACCAGAGTTATATATCACACTACAGCATTATGCTGTTAGAACACGCACCACAGAAATTTTTGGAGTAGTCTTTCCCCAAAGGTGTACTTCACAGTGATTGCCATCAGCAGGATTGCCAAAGTAAGGCATTTGAATTGTATTGAGTGTGACTAACCTAAATTGCCCTAATTAGTCTGTATACATTAACCGCTCTTCTGGCCAGAACAAAACTAACCTGCCCTTGCAGGTCATGAAGCCAGGACCCTGTACACTATAGTCACAGTAACTAACCACTAAGCCATCACAACAGTACATGAGACTGTGGTTACATCAAAGTAATCCCACCATAGGCTAATTAAACTGAACATGTGAAAGGAATGTATATACAGTTGCCCGTAAAAGACCTCTCCAATGCCAACTTCATGCTACTCAAAGCAGAAGTGACAATGTTTGTGACACCCATGGGGAAAGGAGCTGTCAACTGATGAATCCTGCATTGTATGAGTGCAGCCACTTTTGCCTGATTCCTGACATCCCACATAGCACCATGATGCTCACCTCTCAAATAATCAAGCCAGTCTGGTGGTCTCCTGCCATTAACAGAGTATACAACAGACAGTAGACACTGTTGAAGAAACTAGGATAATCCAAGGATGCAAATAACTCCCTTACCAGCCCCAGTAAGATGTTGAGATCCCTCATGGCATCCTCCAAAGCTGGTTATGTAACTAAAATCACCACAGATTCCCCAGACAACCACACAGCATTCTATAGTTATGTCCGAATTCTAACTGGCAATTCTCAGATGTGCTCTGAGCTGCAACAGTATGGCATTACATAGACTGCTCCCACGGAATGTGCCAATATCCTGGCAGATTGATTTAGTGCCACATTCACCCCATCTCACCCCCAAAAGGGCACATGTCAATATGTAAATGGTTCCATTGCCCAGTAATCATGGCCACACAGGCAGAAAATGCACTACCATCAGCTAAGAATACAGCATCCATGGGACCAGATGACATCCTGGGCTGTGTACTACATGAACTACAAAATGAAATGGCAACTCACCTAACTGTCATGTGTAATAATAGCCTCACGTCAAGCCTGGTGCCTACTGAGTGGCGCACAGCTGCAGTTATCCCACTCCACAAGGGGGGATCCAACTGTGATCCCTGGAACTACCGTCACTTCAGTCTGATGAGCCTGATCTGCATGGCCATGGAATGCATTATCAGGGATGTTTTGAAAGCAGACACTGGCAACCCTCAAATACTGGACCCCACACAGAGTGGACTCATGGAGGGCCAGTCTTGTCTCCTGAAACTGATTGACTGCTTCAACTCAGTCTGCATAGCTATTGAAGAGGGTAAGGCAGCCCACAAAGCCTATGCGAACCTCGCCAAGCCCTTCAATACCATCCCCCTGTCTGGAAACATAGATTAACATACTAATCCGGCCATACATCCTTATGCCACTCAATGGTTTGTCACATGGCTTACTGACAGAACCCAAACTGTAGGTGTAACTGACTACAAATCCATCCCCAGACAAGTGACAAGTGGAGTACCTCAGGGTTCACTGTTGTTTGGCATCTACATCTCTGAAGTACAGGCCAACAGTATGGGACTCTGGCTAACAAAGGTAACAGATGACTACAAAATGGGAGTCATTATGAGCCTGACTGTACTGCATGATATGTTACTGATACCAGCCTGACATCATACAAGTGGGATGGAGTACTGTTAACATCCTGTGCCCTTGCCATGTAAGGTCCTGGTTATGGAATCTGCAACAGTTGGTAGTGTATTGCAGGGCAGACGTGTTTGGCTGTAGGGGGTATACCTATTCGTGCATGACGTATATTGTTTGTGCCTGTCAACCCCATTAATTGTGCATGTGGACATATATGTTTCTGCTATGTTCCCACTTTATCTACAGATGTATGTCCGTATATACCTATATAGATATAAATATCTGCTTACATATATGTGTGTAATATATATATATATATATATATATATATATATATATATATATATATATATATATACATATATATCAATATGTTGTATCTGTTTAGAGATTAATATATTTTTACACACACATACATCTACATGTTGGAATACATTCTCTGTACTGTTGAATGACTGGGCTGGATGATATGTTTGTGAACACAGCTTGGTTACATATATCTGAGATGGCTTGGAGGTAAATGACTTTGGCTATGGTGTGCATGATCCTGGGTTTGAGTCTAGTAGAGTTTGTTTATTTTGTTGCTAAGCAGAATAAGGGCCAATGGATACAGAGTGATTAAGATACTTTAAAGCAGTTGTACATGGGTTTGCACAGAGGTAAGCACTGCTAAAGTTTGGTTACAGTTTCTTATACTCAGCTGCTGAATTGCTTAACCTGTGTAGGCATTGCCTAGCTTCGCGCAAACCTGCGCAAACCTGCTTACAACTGCTTTAAAGTGCCTTAATCACTGTGTATCCAATGGGCCGTGTTCTGCCCAGCAACAAAATAAACAGCTCTCACAAGGCTCAAACCAAGGACCCTGCACACCATAGACAACGTGATTTCCTACTAAGCCATGAGAGATACAATGAGATTTGATGTTTGCAGAAACATATCATCCAGTCCAGTCATGCAGCAGTACAGAGAATGTATACCAACATCTAGATGTATATGTGTGTACCTATATTAATATCTAAACAGATATAACATATCTAGATATGTGTGTATATATAAATATATATATATATATATATATATATATATATATATATATATATTTCTAAAACTATATATATATATATATATATATATATGCACAAATATACATGCATATGCCTAAATTGACAGATATATGTGTCTGCACCTATATGTCTACATATACACAGCACTTTACATATGTGTACGCAGATATATATCTATGTAGGTGTATACGGACATAATTATATGTATATTAGCAGATATATAAATCTATATAGGTATATATGGCCAAACATCTGTAGATAGCAATGGCAGATTAACAAATACACATATGTCACATGTATGGGTATGGTTTTGCACCCCAGCCTTTCAGCTAATTTACATCTGTTATCCCTGTATGGTTGACATTGTGATATATAGTAGGGCCATCATAAAAGAAATAAGCAAAACCCCCTTTACATTGCCCACAGGTGTCACACACTCACACCCACCTCTACACAGAATACAGGTTACAAACATACACACCTGTCATGTCTGTGAGTTGAACTGCTACCTATTTAGTTTATTACACTACAGCACTATGCTGTTTTAGTAAGTGCCATGGATATTACTGAAGTACTTCTTCCCCAAAGGTGTATTTCACAATGAATGACAACAGCAGGACTACCAAAGGCCATTTCAGCTGTACTGTGAGTGACTAGCCTAAAATGCATTGCTCCCTACACAGACAGTGAGACACACACAAAACATCCACAACCGACATGTGTGGTTATTGAACCCCTGACAAAGGCCTATATCACACTACAGCATGGAGCAGTTATTGGTCACACCACAGGTACAACTAGAGACTTTTGTCCACAAAGTTGTATTTCACAATGAATGACATCAGCAGGATTGCCAAAGTAGGGCATTCGAAATGTACTGTGAGTGAGTACCCTATAATGCATTCCTCCATACACAGACATTGGAACACACACAAAACATCCAGAACTGCCATGGGTAGAGATGGAACCCTACCACAGTTCTAGATTACACTGCAGCTGTACACACTTGCAGGACGCGCTACAAATACACATATGTTCACATGCACCGTTAATGGGGATAAGAGGCCCCACACACTAAACGTCTTGTACTAATACGCATTCCCCCACAGCCAAACACGTGGCTGGCCTTGATGTCACATGTATGGGTATGGCTTTGCACCCCAGCCTGTCAGCTAATTTACATCTGAGATCACTGAGCTACAACCTTCCCAGAGGTGTATTTCTAGGTGAGTGACATCAGCAGCCTTGCTAAAGTTGAGTATATGAATTCTAAGGAGTGTGAGTACCCTAAAAAGCATTGTTCTCTACTCAGTCAAAGACAGATGGAGACACACGGACACACATTCACACACACACAGTTGCCAAGTCTGGGGTTGGAACATCTACCTAACTACATTATCACACTACAGCAGTACTCAATTACAGGACACGCTACAGAGATTGCTGGGCTACACCCTTCTCAGAGGCATATGTCTAGGCAACTGACATCAGCAGCCTTGCCAACAATGAGTATATGATGTGTACAGAGTGTGAGCAGCCTAAAAAGCATTGCTTTCTACTCAATCACACACAGATTCACACACAGACACACAGTTGCCAGGTCTGGAGTCAGAACACCTACCTAACTACTTTATCACATTAAAAGCAGTATGCAGTTACAGGACATGCTACAGAGATTACTGGGCTATGAATTTCCCAGAGGTGTTTTGCTAGGTGAGTGACAGCAGCAGACTTGCCAAAGTTGAGTATATGAGTTGTACAGAGTGTAAGTAGCCTACAAAGTATTGCTCTCTATTCAGTCAGAAACACACACAGTTGCCAGGTCTGAGCTTAGAACACCTACCTAATTACTTTATCACACTACAACAGTACACAGTTACCGGATGTGCTACAGAGATCACTGGGCTACAATTTTCCCAGAGGTGTATTTCTAGGTGAGTGACATCAGCAGCCTTGCCAAAGTTGAGTATATGAATTGTATGGAGTGTGAGTAGCCTAAAATGCACTCCTCTCTACTCAGTCAAACACTCACAGTTGCCAGGTCTGGAGTTAGAACACCTACCTAACTACTTTATCACACTGCAGCAGTACACAGTTACCGGATGTGCTACAGGGATTACTGGGCTATGACTTTCCCAGAGGTGTATTTCTAGGTGAGTGACATCAGCAGCCTTGCCAAAGTTGAGTATATGAATTGTACGGAGTGTGGGTAGCCTTAAAAGCATTTCTCTCTCCACAGTCAGAGACAGACACACACACGCACACACACACACACACACACACACACACACACACACACACACACACACACACTCACACAATTGCCAAGTCTGGTGTTAGACGTACTACCTAACTAGTTTATCACTGCAACAGTACACAGTTATGGAACTTGCCATGGTAATTACTGAGCTACAGTTCTCCCAAAGGTGCATTACACATTGGATGACCTCAGCAGGCTTGCCATAATACTACTATGGGGAGGGCAGTGTGTGCATGGGTCATAACCCATTCATGTAGGTGTTGACATGCCACATGTGAGCACACCCAGGGTCATATGTCACAGGTACACGTATACAGCTACTAGGTGACTACTTCCTTGTACAGTCATGTTGTACAGCTGGCACACGCACCACAAGGTCTCTCATGCTGACAGATACTGGTGGCTAGTATCTGCAGTGAGTGACATCTGCACCTCATGCGTTTGGGGCCCTTTGGCTATGTGCTGGGTGGGACAGGCCCGGATGGCTTCTTGTCACAGTCAACCTCTTCCACACATCTATGCCCATCTACCTTTGGCTTATTATAGTGTGTTCTCCTTACATATGTGTCTGTATTCCTATCCACTGTGTGTGAGAGGCAGGAGTGATGCATACTGACATTTGTCTGCACTAAGAACTGCGACTGCCAGATATGTCTGGTCCACTGGAGTTTGCAGACATGGCCTTCATGTGTTTAAGCGTGCGAGCATGCCCAGTATGATCTTTCAGTAAGTTGTTGACTGACATTGCCTTCATTCCTCTAAGTGTGTGAGCATGCCCAGTATGGCCATCTGTATTGCATGTGTGGATCAAGTCCAGGTAGTTTGTAGTGTGGTGCTGACCTTTGTGTTGTACTCAGACAGGTAGCATGCTGTGTCTGCAGGGTATCCATCGGTCATTTGTCATTGACTGCTGCTACATTTCTGCATAGCGGGGGGGGGGGGCACCTGACTGTTTCTACATTTCTACACAGGAGTGGGGGTCACACCTGACTGTTAATATAAGTGTACATAGGATGGGGGGCCACACCTGACACTTGTACACATACTGGAAAGAGATTACAAGTTAGCCCATTGAAAAAGAATAGGCTCTTACAAGTGTGAATTTTGTGCCCAGTGTCCATTTATTTTAAACCAGGATTCAGTGTGTATTGCAGAGAGGGGTTATATGGTTAAAAGTAATATCTTTTCCAACTGTTGTAGCAGAGGTTTGATTTATTTAGCTATATGTAAACAGTGTGCAGGATTTTATGTTGGAAAAACTACACATAAATTAAAAAGAAGGATTTACGAACATCTTAATGCAATTAGAACACAAGATAATAACAATGCACTTTACAGACATACCTTAGCATGCACACAGGCAAGATGGGTTTTTTTTGTGCTTGAAAAGGTGGATCAGGATGTGAGGGGTGGTCCCTGGGATACCAGGATTGAGGTAAGGGAATTATATTAGCAACTGCTTTTAGATGCCAATAGGATCCTGGGACTTAATGAACATTTATCTATTGCCCCTATATTGAAAATGAGAGCTGCAAAATTGTAACTTGTGTGGTCTCTGGTTTATGACGTCATTGCAATAGGTTTTTAATATATGTTTAATGAAATTTATATGCGTATAGCCTATTCATGGTGCCACTATGGGTGTCTGCTGTCTGCTGCCATAACATTCACCCACTCAATTCCCTTCCATGCTCACATCCATACCATAGCTACAGGTAACAACACATTCTTCTCCATTTGGCAATTGGTAGGTTGATTGACTTACCTTGGGGGTGTGCCAGACTTGAGGATGGTGCTGGAGGGCTGCCTATGTCAGATGCACATAATACAGTCCCTATAAATGGTTGAGCACAGGTAATTCCATGTTTGACATCCCTTTTACTGCCTGTGCTGTGCGAGTCAAAGAGAGGTGTCATTCCCTGGGTCCCTACTGTGTCAGTGCATATGCTATGCGTTGCCTCTTTGCCAAGGCCAGGTCATACTGGGCATGCCTCCTTCTGCCTACTGGGGTAGGCTCAGGTTGTTCCTCCTCTGAGTCACTCTGTGCCTGTACATGCCTTGGCATTGGTGGGGGGCTGTGTGGCCCTGCCCCATGCTGTTCCTGCTGCAGCTGTTTTCGCAGGATCATATTGTGTAGCACAGCACATACCATAACAATTTGGGTACATGTAGCTGGTGAGTACTGCAAGGCTCCATCGGATGTGTTCAGACACAAGAACTGTGACCTGAGCATCACAAACACATGCTCTATTATATGTATGGCTTGTGCATGTGCCTCATTATGGCGTGTGCATTTCTGATGGGTGTCATCAGCCACAGCTCCAGTGGGTACCCAGCATCCCCCACTAGGTGACCATAGGGGATGTCCACATTAGCAAATTTGTGGTACAGCTGTGTCAGATGCCATATGTGTGAATCATCATAGCTTCCAGGGCAGCCAGCACACACATTCATTATAATGCCCTGGGCATCACATACGACCTGGCAGTTGATGGAGGGGATGACCCTGTGGTTGTTGTAGGCCCTACCTTGCTCACCAGGAGGTGCTTTGATGCTTATGTGCATGCAGTCTACAGCACTCACTACCCCAGGGTATTCTGCTATCTGGTGGAAGAGATGCATATTGCTGATCAACACCTCACGTGTGTTGAGGAAATATATGTGCTCACTAGCATGTGCTGCTATATCATCCAGGATCTGGTGGAATACTATGGATACTGATGCCTGTGAGATCCCCATAATATCCCCAGTTGTGCTTTAGGAGGTACCTGTGGCTAGTATATCTAGGCCTACACATACCTTGGTATCTACTGGGATGGGTTCCCCTCGGCCAGTTTGGTGTGTCAGGTGTGGCCGGCACAGTTCACCAATTTGCTTTAGGAGGTCTCTGTCCACCCTATAGTGCTCCACTATCCCCAGCTCATGTAGCCCCTGGTAGGTTACCCTGGGTCTGTACACTCTTCTCCGTCTCCTCACTGTGGGTTGTTCAGCAGCATTCACATCCTCACCACCCTCAGCCTCTTGCACATGTTGTACTATGTTGCCTGCTGCAGCCCTTCTCATTTTGTAGGTTTGTTTGTTAAAATTTCCCCGCTTGTATACACGGGTGGTGTAGAGTATGGAAAAACCAGAGGGGAAGGTGTTTGTTTAGTTTATAGTAGTATTCTGGGCTGGGCTGGGCTGCTGTCTCTGTAACTGGCTGATTCTGATACATTTCACCTGCCAGCTATGCTGGTTCTCCTTGATTACCTTCCTACTACTGTTTTCCCTTCCCATTGCCACCCTTTTTAAGCCCGTGTGTGCGGCGTGCAAACAGAGTACTCAAATGTGCACAGAGTTGCTATTTCCTGGTTTAACTTCCTTTTTATTCCTGTAAAACCTGGTGCGTGGCTCACACACCCGTTTACACTTTGTAAATAGTGCTAGGCATGTTTGGACACACCTCTAGCTTAGCTGTGCTAAGCTAGGAGCACACACCCCCAAATTGTCACCTATATCCTAGTCTTGCACCCAGTTATTTATACTCTTACACTCTTGGGACCTGCCTCACACCCTGGGGAAATCTGGGATTCACTATCCTTCCCCTCATTTGCATAGGATTGCCTGCTAATGCATAGTTACATGTCTCACACTGAGCCTCCCCCCTTAGCAACCACTACTCAGTGGCCAGGTTGTCTTCTGCCTGCCATTGACTTGCATGGCAGAATACTGATTTTAGTTAGAATGCTCATTTTAAGTTTATTTTCTTATTTTCCCCCGATCCCATTTGCATGCCACTGCCCTATGCTTAAACAGCCGAGAACAGCGAAAAAAAATAAAAGTTGCTTTTTATATGTTTTAAATAGTTTGCAATGCCAATGGCCTTATACTTGGCCATCGACATGCTTCCTCAATGATATGCAGCCTTTATTTGGAGCTGTCATAGCTCCGATTTGGAATTTGCAGAAATGTACTCTGTTACTAACCGAGTACATTTCTGCAGATTTCACCAGTCTTGCACAGACTATTGCAAGCTTCCTGGATTGCAAAACCACCTCATTTGCATGGATTTCTCCTGCAAATTAGGTAATTTGCATACCAGGGCTTAGTCCATGCAGAATTAGTGCTGCAGCTCTCATGCACGCCCCTGCCGGCTGTTCCTGGATCGCACGACAGACATATTGCCTGCGTGAGCTCCTGCACTCATCTTGCACTCCGTGCAAGCTTTTGAGAATCCGTGAGGTTGCCTAATTACTACTACTATGCTTATAATTATACTTTGTTTAACAATAAAATATGCATAAATATAACACTTATGTTAATATCTTTTGCAGTGTCCACTTGGAAGTATTTGAAACAAACACTTTTCATAGGCCCAGTTAGCACAAAAGTTTAGAAACTCTCAAAACAGAAATTAGATGATCAGTAAGTGAGGTACTGTGATTTGTTGCCATTCAAAATTATGAATGTGTAATACCAATACAGCTATTACTACTTCGCCACAGATGAAGTTATGTGGTACTTTATGCTATCAAATGAAAGCTTAAGTAATGCTGGAAAGCTTCTCATTGCTTCCTGATATATAACTGCCACCACTCTGCAGATATTTGTACTTGTTTATTAATAGGTAGGATATTTACGCATACATGCATATTTTATGTAAATATCTCAGGCATTGTCCACCTGGTAAAATAGTTGAACAGTATTACACAGGACAGCTCAACAATCAAGTCACAAATGTCTGCTGACCCAAATAGAATGGTTTATAAGTGAGAAAATGTGATTACTTTTTATGCCACATTATGACTGTCTGACATATTGATATTTTTAATAACTTGACCCTGGTATAGAAGATATGTTAATTCATGATAACAAATGAAAGCTTGCAAATTGCTATAACATTGTCAGTAATACCCACTATCTTCAAACTACCAATTTGCAGATATTAAAATATGCATATGTGGATAAATATTGCATTTCTTTAAACATCACAGCCTGTTATCCACCTGGAAAGCATTCCACATGTCTATTCACCAGAGAGGATAGTAATGACTCCACAGACAAATGGGAAGCTCAGAACTGAAGAACTATGAGTTATTTTCTAGACATATTATGAATGTATGTTTCATGTTATTAGTTATACTAATAACTTGAACCAGAAAGTGTTCAGGTGGTACTCCATAATCCAAATATAAAAGTGCGGTAAATGTGCCAGTCCAAGCGATTGAACTAAAACAAACCATGAGCACGTAGGATTCAAAAACCAGAGGAACCACACTGCAACATCACAAAATAACAAACTTTAATGAATGAAGATATGTAAATACAAAATTGATGATAAAACATTCAGAGTTAATCAATAATAAAAACACCCAGAGCTGGTCCTTCATGACATCAAATGAAAAAATACATAACACTGAAAAACATTAACACTCCTGTGCAGATATTTACATTTTTTTGCAATTAAATATGAAAATATGCATACCATTCATGTGACACATATAAAACTACAAAAAAATTAAAAGCACAGCTGCTCAAACAAAAGTCACACAGATAGTTACAGTCTCTCTGCTATGGTAACAGCAATATTAATATCTGTTTACATAATTAGAATAATTTATTTTACATATTATCAAATTACTTGTTCTATAAAATTACTACTTGTTCTTATTGGCATGGCGTTGTCATCATTGGAAAGAGAAATGTGTCCTGAGTAACTTTTGTATTTTAACTATTATTTTTGTAACTTTTATATTTTTTAAGATATATACATTTGTTTATAGCTAGATTGGAAAACTGCAATCTCCAAATTTTAGTTCAGATGAAATGTGTTTAGGCAGGAACTCTACATGTATAAGAAGGATTGACATTTCACTCAGGTTAGGTGTGAAAGAGTTAAGCATCTAGCTGAAAGAGCATCTGAGAGTCCTCTCTCCCCCTCTACCTTCCCTCAGGCAATATCATAAAATATAACTCCCCCTACTATCACTAGGGAACAAGTCCTTAATGCTCTCTCTAAGACCAAGAACACTACATCAATGGGCCCAGACAATATCCCAGAATGTCTTTTAAATAGCATGAATCATGACCACTCAGGGACTCTGGAATTACTATTTAACTGTAGCCTCCAAACAGGCTTTGTGCCTCATGAATGGAGAAAGGCAGCAGTCATCCCTCTGCTCAAAGGTGGACCATCTACAGACCCTGGAAACTATAGACCCAAAATTCTCACTAGTCTTATATATAAAGCCATGGAAAGAATTATCATGGAGATGATCAACAGAGATATAGTAAACCTCCAGACACTGGACCCAACCCAGTTTGGTTTTGTCAAGGGCAGACCATGCCTAGTCAACCTGGTGGACTTCTTTGAGAAGGTCACCAAAGCAATGGATGAGGGCAAAACTGTTCACACTGCCTACCTTGACCTGCCCAAGGCATTTGACACAATACCCCACTCGGACATTGTTGACAAACTCAAGAGATTAGGTACAAACCCATATGTCACCCGGTGGATAAACATCTGGTTCACAGACAGGGCCCAGGAAGTTAGAATTGGGGACTCCACCTCTACAAAGAGGCCAGTCACAAGTGGATTCCCTCAGGGATCAGTCCTTGGACTGCTCCTTTTCAACATTTACTTCTCAGAAGTCAAGCCCAATGTCAGTGGTCCCTGGTTGACTAAATTTACAGATGATTGCAAATTAGGTGCTGTCACTGAATCTCACACTGACACAAATGTTCTCCAGGTGGGGGCTGACACAGACAAACAACTAGTGTCAGAGTCATGGACTAAAACTAAATGCCAAGAAATGCATAATAGTTTCCTTTGGGAAGTCATCCATCCCTGGTAACTATCATATTGACAACACAGCCCTTAGAGTTGACCCAGTAGTCATGGACTTAGGGACACACATAGATGTCCAAGGAAGTCATTGTTCCACTGTATGTGTTATTCATCAGACCTATCACTGAGTACAAATGCCCCCTTTGGTATGTACCTAACCAGGCATGTCCAACAACTGGAACATCCACAGAGGTTCCTCACTAAAAAAATACAGGGCGTAAGTAATATGTCCTATGCAGATTGCCTCAAGGCCCTGTCTTTGTATTCTGTCTCCTACAGGCTTTTGAGGAAAGATCTATGCCTGGCATAGATAGCATTGTCAGACCCCATTCTGATGGACCTCCTGCATATCCACAAAACAAACAGCAGAATTACCCATTCTAAAGACTTAAACCTTGCCTGTGATATAAATAGGACCTGCTGGAGAGATAGGCATGTATCCCAAAGACTACCCTGTCTATGGAACAGGCTCCTCATCCATGTGAATCAGAGTTCCTCCCTAATCCAATTCAAGTGCAACTTAGACAATTGTATGGGAAACTGGAAATTCATCCATGGTTTGGCACCTGTGTTTCTGATGCAAACAGGTAACCTGTAAATGTTTCATCTCCTAGGCCCATGCTTACACTTATCAAGGGTATCAGAACTTGGCAGAGATTTGTGATGCATGGCTAGGCTTAAAAAGGCCCTTGTGGTCATTAGCCTAGTAAACACCTATGAATGTATAAGAGTGGTGTTCAGTCATTACATGTAAGCAGAGCAGGAATTTGTGCAGGCTGCAGGTAAGTGCAGCTTCTGCTCGATTCATAAATGACACCTGCACTTAAGCACAGCCGGTTTAGTCAACTAAATGAAACTATAATAACTCATAAATGAGAAATGCCTGAAATTTGGGCTATGATATTATGCAAATTAGTTGTTTTCCTACCTGTTTGTGATTCATAATTGCTTTGTTATCCACTTGAGAACTATATGTATAAGCTTTATAAAAGGGGAAGTCACACCTTTTCTATCTACTTTGCAATGGCCAGAGATATTTGCTGCAGCTGCCAGCCTGGTTATTTCTCACTATGGTCGTGAGCATGCCAAAATCACAGTGACCAAGTAGCTCTTGCTGGCTGAGAGGGAGGAGATATAGGCATAAACCGACTGTTTTTAACTTGGTTGACTAAGAAATTCTCAGTAGATTTAGCATGGACAGGGATATAGTAATGGCTTTAGTTAGTTGGTATGGCCACAGATGAGGATAGGGAAATACGTGGTCTTCCTATATAGGGATAAATAGCCCTCACTATACATGCCATTTGGACCTACCAGAGACAAGCTGGGGAAATACTGGCTTCAACAGCTATCTAAAGAATGCAATGCATAAAATGGCAATCTGCTCACTCATCCTACCAACCAGTCATAAATGGAGCACTACAAGGCTCGATCCCATGTCCTTTGGTTTTTCAATATAATAATAAATAACTTGGACTCAGCATTCCACTCCTCCACACTCATGCAATATTCAGATGTCTCAACCCTCATCTGCTCAGCACAACCATGGAAGATCTCCAAATCCTTACACAACAATCCTTTTCATTTGAAGAGCAATGATTTCACATATCACAGAGATGACTACATCTAAAGAAAACTGATGCTGTTCATTCCCAGAATGCTCAGCTAAGCAAAACAATTCAGTGTAACCTCCCTCAAAAGTATTCTCATAAAGACAATGCTTATCACAAAACTCCTGGGTGTCACAATTGATAAAAACTGATATTTGGCACCCATACTCAACATGAAAAAACATAAAAAAGAAAAATAGGAACACAGTACAATGCCAGAATTACCTCTTTAACCAAGCATCCAAAGCTTTCGCAATCTCACTGTGAACTACCCAGCCTGCTGTATGCTTCACCTATACTAACTCACCTTCATTCCTCACAACTGTACTAATTATAGTATGCTATAATAAAATAGTCAGACAATACTGATTTTACTTTGTTTTCAGTGATGAAAGCATTTTTTCTCATTGATACCTATATTACTGAGAATTTTGTAGGACTGCACTATAGTTCCCCCTTTTGACTAAATATCTGAAATTCAATAATATTTTACAACAGTTCTCCCTTTTATTGCTAAGGCTTGTCTGAAAAGTTTGATTTCACCTGGACCTTTTAAAAGTGATTCCTGCTTTTCTTCTTCCATTGGTCTATCCTTTAGAAGACTCCAAGTTGTTTAGGCCATTTGGGACAATCCCAATTTTAATAAAGAATTATCTTATGAATGGCTCTGTTCTTCTTGGTTGGGTTCCCTGAGAGCTACAGATTTCATTCAACTGTCAGTATTCTCTGCCAGATACTTTTGTATTGATTATAATCTTCTACATGTTTAGATGTTTTCTTGATTTTCCCCAAATTCTTCCCATAGGCACTTTAGCAAAGGAAAAGCAAGCATTTCACAGTTATCTGCCAATTATGTTTAATGTCTTACACTACTACTTTTTATTTGTTATAACTATGGTAATGCAGGAGGTATCTTGGTAGCTGCTTTTTGCTTGACTCTTCCTTTCACAGCACTTCTGTCTTAATAGATACATTCCCTTTAGGGTGAGCCTACTCCATTAAAGTGGTGGGACAACATACACTGCTTTACTATCATACAATTATTAGCACTGCCTCCTTTCTCCAAGCTCTCATTTTTGAACAACTCATGCACTTATACCAACCCTTTCTGAGCTCAATGCAAGACACAGGCCTTGACTGATTAACTCCCAAGATGGTTGGAATTGTGTACTGCTTCACTGCCCTACAACCCCCAATTCCCCAGCCACACACTGGACTACCCATTATATTTGCTCTGATCTCCGACCCACTGTCACACCCTCAAGACACAACTCTTAAAAAGACACCACCATAAAAGCCACATAATCCTTTTTTCTCATTGCCCTTATGGTCAGTACTACAGTATTATTGGAAGTCTTAACTCCCACTTACAGTGTCTTCTCCAAACACGACACACACATCCAATCAATAAGATGTTCCTCTTTCCACAACTTACCCTGTTTTACCTCCTCCTTCCTTTTTCCCTATTCACCTCCCTCACCCCCTGCAACCAATAAGAAAGATCTTCATAAAATACTTAAACAACCAGTCATCATAACACTATGTATTACGCCTATACTTCCATAACTTCCTCACCAACAAAACACCACCACAACCTCCCTTCCTAGTAATTAGACCAAACCTAATCCCCTGCTCACCACTGTCTGGATCACTCTTTTATATGATTACTAAAACTCAAACAATTTTCTCTCTTTTAAACTTCAAAAAAGACCTCCTTCAGACTATCCTCCATAATCTTTATACTCCTTCTTAAGAATAACACTGACCCCAATCCAGGCCCAACAATTCCCTTTCCTCAACATCATAACTACTCTCTTCCTACACTGGCCTGTGCCCTTCTCGATGCACATAGAATCAGAAACAAGATAGACCACATATGTTCCTTTAATCCCACCATAACTCAGACATTCTAGCAGTCACAACATTTTGGGCCAAAAAAGACTCCCACATCTTCCATCACTTTCTAACCTTCTACAAGTATGTCAGTGATGACAAACCAGGCAAACAATCAGGGGAAGGATCTCTAATTTTGTACAGAAATGACCTAAACCTAAAAGTCATTGCCCAAGGAAAATCCTCCTCAGATTCCAGTCCTAAATGGATTCTCCAAAAATGTCCAGCTCACAAAAACAGACTGCTACTGATCACTACAGCCTAACACCCCCTGCTTCTCTACATACGTTTAAATCACTCATCACTAACAACCTTAATAACTTTCCCAAAAATAATAATACATTTTTAGGTGACTTCAATCTTAAATATCTTGTCCCTCGTATATCTGACATGAGTACTTTACTAGTAGACTTAGATCTCCTTCATCTTATAAAATAACCAACACACTCGACCTGCTTATTACAAACATACCAAACTCTATCTCCAACATAAACATTCTGACACCATCACTAAGCAGCCATTACCTAATCACCTTGAATTTCCAACCATCTTATAAAACTACCATCAATATTAAAAGCTTTCAGAAACCAGAGTAGCACAAATATAGACAAACTCAGATCCTGTCTCACAGCCCACAACTGGAATCATATACCCTACATACATGAACTTACTATAGCAGCTGAAAGCCTAACCAACATTCTACTTCAGTTGCAAAACAGATTATTTCCACTTATCCAGAGGCGTTATAAACCTCCCAAAACTGAATAGCTATCTGCTGAACTCAAACATCTTTTAACTCTAAGGGATGAAGCATAGCAAAGATGGAAACACTGCCAGAACTGGCAACCAAATCTTCTTTATAGTCTTGCATAACCTAGCCAAGAAGTCCATTAGAAGGCACAAAGAAATCTCCAACCACAGAAATAAATTACCCTCTTACCTTCCTCTAAACAATTTTGGAAAGCAGTTAACCTACTTACAGGAAGAAAACCTCCTCATGATACCCTGTATACAAACTCCATTTGATGTGGTACAGCAAAACTTTCTCCAGAAGGCTTTCTTAAAAAAAATTAGCAATTTCCATCAGTAAACTCCACACCTCCCATAGATCATGCACTGTCCACCCCACCACCACCACCACCACCATTCATTCCCCTCTTCCCCTTCAAATGCATGCATCCTTGTGATGCCCGTGCACTGGCACAGCAATCAAGGAGCCTCATTCCTCATCATTAACACCAGTGAGGGGCGTCCATATAGGGAAATGATAATATATACACACACAGTAAAGTACAATTTCCCTTAAGAGCACACAGAGATCAAAGTCAGCCTGGGGCTGGTTTCTCCCTTTCTCTCCAGGTCCCCAATAAGACACCCCACTGGCACAGCTATAAGGTCCAGATCTCAGCATAGTGGGCAAGCTAAAACCTCTAGCACCCTCTTTGTCCAACCAATGCTTCATGTCCCTGCCCAAGTAGCTGATAGACACACCCTTTACGATAAGAGTTTATACAACCACACAGACACTCCTGGGGAAGGCTGGCACAGGTTCTCCAGCTGTGCCCCTTTTACCCAGACTATACAGTAGAAATCATTGCCACCACCCAGTTAATATTTATCAGCTACTCAAAGGCCCTTATTAAAGGATGTCCAATAATACTGTGCAATATTATTATCCAAATGATAAGTGTGACTGAACAATCAAGACTTATTTGGAGTCACTTGGTACAGTATCATTATATACATGCAATGTACTCTTAGAGCTTATATTATCTCTACACAAAACAGCCACAGTTGAAAGGTTTAAAAATATTTAATCACAAATAATAAAAACACAAGACAATACTTTTTGCTACACAGTGCTAGTCAAGAGTTCAGCGATCACAGAGAAATGTTTAAAATAATACAGTAGAAAAGTTCTGACATCACAGAAAAAACAAACTAGTCTAATCTTCCTATTTCCTAGCTATATCTAAGAGAAAACGCAGTGCTAAAATCCTACTTACATATAGGCACAGACAGAGTGGTGAGTTGGATGTTCTCAAGACAAATGCTCAAATGTTCTCATTCTTTTTGTCCTTAAATTGATACCACAGTACTACTGGTTCATTTCAGATTACATCATTTCTTTCTGGTTCCCAGGTTAACAGACTCTCAGAGGTTAATAGTCCTTGATCTCGCAGCTGGTCTGGAAGCCAGAGCAATAAAAGAAATTATACATGCAAATTCTAGCCATTAACTCTGGCCTCAAAATAATAGGCATACTGCTTTTATCTAGACATCTCAGCTTAGAGTTTTGACATCAAAGAATTGACTTATTAGCTTTGTTACAGCAGAGTGCACTGTTGTTACATTTTTGCAGTTCCACATTTAACACCATGTTTACACATTTAAGAGAACAAGCCTGCGGCTTATGTTAATATTTACAAATGACAGAATTATCTACAAAATTCTATCTGGCTAGGCTGGCAGCCTTCATCTATCTTCACATCTAATAAAAAAGTCTCTATTTTACTTGAAAATATTTCTACTGACAGTGCACCTGGATCTGACAACATAAACCCCTGGTTCATATATCACTGCAGAGAGCATCTATTTTCTCCTCTCACCCACATATATAATCTATGTCTAAGACAAAATATCATGCCACAGATTTGGAAAACTCCTCTAATGAAACTACTCCCAAAGCAAATCAACCAAAGATACCCTCACTTCCAATATCCATCCTCCTGTTTTTAAACAAACGTCTTGAAACAACATTGATTCTAGCCTGGATGAAGTGCTGTGACAGCACATTGATCTATAACTGTTAACATCCTGCTAAACTCTGATAGCAGGCTACTTACAGGTGCCTTGTTTATAGACACAATGAGGCACCCCTCCCAATCTGAATTGGTACTACAAGGATACATTATTGCTACCCTCCTTTTTTCCATATTAATTAACAAACTTCCTTGTGACCTCTCCAAATTATCCTCTGTGCTGATGCTATAACCATTTACGAGTCAGGTCACCATCACACTAACATTCAATGCCAACTCATGTCAGGCTTACATGAGCTTCACCAGTAGTTCATAAGCCATAAACTACATCTTAACCTTACCAAGACCAAAACTATGCTTTTTGGATTTCCACAGATAAGTCACCAAGTACCTAACTCCTTAACTATCTTTGACCCACAGAACCATTCCATAGAGGCAACTTCTATCTTCAAATATCTAGGACTATAGCTAGATCAACAACTAAACTTCCATTTACACATAGACAAAGTAAGAAATAAAATAAACTCCCTCTTCTTCTGGGACAAAAATATCTCCCCTTTTCTATCTCAACCAGCCAGAATAGCCATTGGCAAAAGAGTTCTCCATTCCCAGTTTGAATGTGAGCTCCTAATTTTTGCTTCTGCCTCCAAGGAAAAGCATTGCCACACTCCAGACTATCTCCAACAGCATCTGCTGATTCAATACAAACTCACGTCTCTGTGAGCATCATTGTATCACCCTAGAAAAAGCCAAATAGCTACCCATAAAACAAAGTTCTAACTTACTTCTATGATCCCAGTTCTACAAACTACTCCATCTGCACATGTTTACTCCCCTTGCAGCTAGATTTCATGAAAACAAATCTCCTTATACAACCTGAGGCACTAATCACAAGCCACACCAGCTCTCATTATCACTAGAACCAAACATCACAACACTGCACATGCTTTTTCCTCTCAGACACTTATTCTTTGGCAAGCCCCCCGCTCATCAACATTAAGGAAATGAACACTTATTCCAAATTCAGAATGCTACTCAAAAAGCACCTCTTCATCCACAATAAATGCTTTTGCTTCAACACAGGACATATCACCTAACCTGTATCCTGCCCGAGTCACTTCTCCTCTCTCAAGATTCATTGAAGATTGACCCACTTTAGAAATTAATGCATATAGTGTACCTTGCACTTGACTTTATGCTACATTACACTGTGTTTGTTCACTAGAATGTGCATATACAGCTTTTTCTATGTTAATTAGTCTGAACTACTCTTGTTATTGCTTACATTTCTGTATTTTCTGTTTGTTTTGTTTGTGAAATGTTTTGAATTTCACTTAGATTGATCCTGAAATTGGTCAAGACTGATTAGTGCCCAGTTACGGTAAACAAATATAAATAAAATAAATAAATAAAATAAAATATGCCCATTTTAAATAAAGCTTTGGAACATGTTCATTAATCCATTTATTAATTAATTCAGTTTCCCTTATTTCAATGTTTTTAAGAAGTCTGTTTAAGAAAAGCCATGCTATTTTGAAAATTAATAAATATTTCTTAAATATAAAATACTTTGACAGATTGTCTCATGCTTCACAACATGAATATATTCCTGATTGGCTACCTGTATGAAAAAAACATCAGTCCATTACTTTATCTAACCTCTTTGATTCATAATTTACATGTTTATACAATGCCCATGTTTACCTTCTGGGTTGCTACTTTCTTATTTATTGGCTAGTGTTCAGCATTTTGCTTTCCGTAGAGTCTTATATTATGCATGAGTTTTATAAATACAAGTTTGCTGACCACTTAGAGAAAATTCTCATTTTGTGACTTAATATATATAAAAGTTTGTATATATGGACATTTCTTATTTCAAGAATCAAAACATTAATAACTGAAGTTTGTTTAGTTTGATCATATGTATTTTTATGCAAGCTATTTGATATCCCTGATTCTGGGATCTTTGCTACTATTAGGTTTGCAGATTCTGTGGTGTTAATGTTATAAAACTTATTAATTCTTCCAAGTTCACAAAGTGATTTAAGGAGGTATTTTCTTACTAGAAACTGTGTTGTCTTCTGTTGGATTTTGTTTATTTTTTTATATCAATTTATGAATTTTTTTAATTATATTAATTAAAAAGTCTTCCTTAGCTGTCATAAGTAATTCATTGTTGTGTAATTCATTTTGTTAATGGGTTAGTTTATACTTTTTATAAAAAAATAATGGAAACAAAGAAAAAAAAAGGAAGGGAAGGAAAAAAATTACAAGGGGATCCCCAGGTAGAAAAAGACCCTAAACCAGATATTATAATGGTAAAGTATTTTATAGCAGCGCATTGAAGAATTTGACCGCATGACACTGTCACAATCGAACGTTTAGGAGCAGGACAGCAGCACGTCATGCATATTAATGAGGCATGCTGCCTGAGCTCCTAGGCTTACAAGGAGCATGTAAGAGTGCAGGGGGCATGTCTGAGAGCAGAGCCGTCAGAATAAACATGCCCCCACAATGTAGAACAGCAGAAATGGTATGAATTGAGTGAGACCGCTCACAGCTGACTGCATATCTCCACCAACAGTCCCCCTTGTGTACAATAGCAGCAGCATATATCAATAAAATGAAGAAACCCTTTTATTTATTTTTAAATCCGATTAAAGCTAACTGTAGGTGTGTGGGTGTGCCCATCACTTAGCTATGGTTAATGCAGCTTAAATGGCTGAAGAGAATAACAAGGAAGATATACACGAATGAAGTAGCATATCAATAGTGTAGCGGGCAGAGCATTCACCTTACGAGCAAACAGACCCAGTTTGAGTCCCACTGCAGCACATTCCATTTTACATGGCAAAGCATGTTATGACCAATATTTTTGTTGCATAACCCACTAAATAACATATATTTATGAACTGGAGTACTGCAGCAAATGCACATGAGGTGTCAGTGTCATAATGAATAAGGCACTAGTAAGCAGGTTTAAGCACAAATAAGCAGTAGTAAGCATATTTAAGCACTAGTAAGTGGGCTTAAGCCTGTTTGCACGGCGGTAAGCAATGCCCACACTTGTTAAGCAATTCTAAAGCTAACACTGTGTAAGCAGATGCAACGGCAGGTTAGCAGTGCTTACCGTCATGCAAACCCGCTTACAACTGCTCAAAAGTGCCTTAATCACTCTGTATCCAACGGCCCTTGTTCTGCCCATCAACAAAATAAACAACCATGCAGGTCTTGAACCCAGGACACAATACATCATTGTCCCAGTAGTTATCCACCAAGCCATCACAGAAGTAGAGAAGAATAAGGTAGTAGCAAACAAGTCCTCACCATAGTATAACCAAACCGTACCTGTGAAAGGAATCAGTATACAGTCATATGTACCATAACCCACTACATATCATAAATATGGGAACTGCAGTACAGCAGTAAGCCCAGAAGTGAGGTGTAATTGTAATAGAGTGTTGAAATACCCAGTAAAAAACAAGGACCCCATAGAGTGTACATACACATTAATCATGGATACCAGGCAGATATATAAGATGTAATGAATAAGAAATCGATGCCAAAAAGGAAATATAATGCAAAGTGTAATGTAAGCAATGCTAAGCATTGCACAGGCCTGCATAGGAGATATAAGCAATATGGAGATCAGCTAACTCATTGTGCCCAGTGGTATATCCCTTTAAACAATGCCAGCCTTAGGTAAGCAGGTTTGCCCATAGCTTAGCCATTTCAAAACCAGCCAATCACGGAAACGTGTGGGAAAGCGGCTCTACTTTAGCACAAGAGGCAGGAATACATCTCATAACTGGTTGTAGCTTCCCCTTGCAGGCACTATGGCAGTAAGAGGAGAAGGTGTGCGCTTTCGGGTGCAGCGCTGGTGCATCCAGGAGTCCAAGGTCATGGACAGACTCCTTATCAAAGCCCATGCTCAGAGACTGCTGCAGGGCCAGTACCAGGGCTCCCAATATAAGGCGGGGGCCTGGGACCATCTCGACCATGACCTCACCAGTGCCACTGGCATACCCCATACTGGTGAGCAGGTCAGGCACCACTATGCCGACCTGAAGCAGTGTAAGGGGGACCTCTTGGAGGAGTGTCTCCAAGAGGCTAGAGCGGCAGGGGATGTTCCAGCTGTGTGTAAATATCACCCCAGAATGTGTGTAATAATTGCCAGCTCAGGTATATCATGGATATGCATGGCTAAATATTTCTCTTATGTCTCCATCAGCTGCAATGGAGCAGGCTGCAAATGAGGAGACCCACATCTGTCACCTGGCGAGGTTGCAACACGAGGCAGGTCAGTAATACTCATGCATTTACTGTCATAGGAAATAAAACTAAAAGCAGTAGTAAATTAATTGTCTGTATAAAACCTGTATTGTGCAAGGCAAGTACTGCATACACTAGAGAATATGGCATGAAGAGTCTCATATTGTTTGTATGCCAATAAAAGTGTAATATCCTGACAAAACAGGTCTAATTGCTGGACTGCATGTGCATATTCTGGTATCATATGGTAATGTAGATTTGCAATCATGTAACAGTATTGTTGTATTAAGCACTGTTACCCACATGGTGCACCATAAATCAAATGTGTAGGAATGCTTGTATATGACAGGTGTAATCCCCAGAGGCCAGTTAGTACAACTGAGACAAACATAGACAGTAAACAGGGAAAATGCAGACAATGAAAACCGAATAGCACATGCAACTGAGATGTGAACTGTTGTTCTTTCAGCACACACAGCCATGATTTGAATCCTGCCAGTGGTAGTAGTCTGCATACAGAGTCATACCCCACAACTGTACAGATATGTCCAAAATGTCTATTAATGTGGCCCATATCTATTGCATATCAAACTGTCCCCCTGGGAAATCAGTTGGATGATCCCAGACTTTTAGGCAGCTAACAGGAAATACAACTGATTGACACACAGCTATGAGAACAAAGCTGGTACACAAGCAACTCCCCAATATCTTATGTGACTAACAAGCCATGTATATCCCATTTACACACCAACTTGTCAAGCTGTGGTCAGAGTGTGTACAGTAACAGAGTGAGATGTATGTGCATAATAGTAATGTGGGATCTGGTACTGTGTGTGAGAATTCAGGTAGTGGCTAATAAACATTCCTCCCACAGGTCTGTCAGCTACCAACACTGTGGCCAGAAATACAAAAATGATATGCATTTGCTCTGAATAATGAGGTATTCCACATCACTGTCACCCACACTGCCCTACAACATATAATGGCCTAGGAAATCTGTATATGAGTGTTGTAATACAAGGTCAGAATGCATAAGCACGGGGGATTAATAAGACAGAAACAGATTGGAAATATATAGCAATATCTATATAGCAGACACAACTGTGATGGATAGTGTTTAAGTTGTAGCAGACACAGCCATGGTCTAAATCCTGGGAGTGGAATTAAACTGCGTACAGATTCATACCTCACAACTGTACAGATGAGGCCAGAATGTCCAGTGTATATGCCCATATCTGCTGCCTGTCCCCCTGTCCCCCTGGTAAGTCTGTGGGATGATCCCAGATGTGTAGCTAGCAAACAGGGAATACAAGTGATTGTCAAACATCATGAGAATACACCTGTCACTGTAGCAGCCCCCGAAACTGTTAGGAGAGTAATATTTCAAGTATGCCCTATCTACACTCCCATGTTGTCAAGCTGTGACCAGAGTGTCTAGAGTAATAGGGTGAGATGTATGTGCATAATACTAATGTGTAATCTGGAACTTTATGTGGCAACAGTCAGGTAATGCTAACAAACATTGCTCCCACAGGTATGTTGGATATGAACACTGTGCTGAGAAATACAGACCATTATAACCTGTACTGGTACAGTTCACTCTGGTATTGTAGGGAATTGTGAGTGTTGCAGTTTCTCTGACTAATAAAGTATCACTGGTCACTGTCACCCACACCATGCTACATAATATAACTGTGTAGGAAAGCATGCATATGTGTGTGTCAGGTCACTAAAGGTGGAAGAGGGCAATATTCTAGATATGTTGCGGCACACACCAGCATGTAGTCAATACATGGCTAGATTCTGTGCAGAAAGAGTTGGATAACTATGTGCAAAACAACAACCCGGAATCTGGGAGTATTTGTAGAAACAGTTAGTGTTAACAGACATTCCCTCCACAGGTATACCAGGTAAGAGGTCTATACTGCAGGTAAATCTGGTTCATGTGTCATGATGATGACAGCCATATCACTGACCAAACTAAGGCTACAGGGTAGTGTAGTAAGACTTGTAAGATACAGATAACAGCACTGACTAGGAAAGTAATGTGGATTACAGGAATATACTAGTTGTTAATTGACATCTCCCCCCCACCACCATATCTCCAACAATAATCAACATACCCACCCCAACTGATATGTAATGACTCTGATAATGTCCATTTGTTTGAGAAATATTTTCATAGTTCCCATGCATGTGCTATATTGAATAATTCCAACATTGGTGGCAGGGTGCCATCAATGTACCTGCAGGCTGTTCTTATTACCACTGTGGTCCCATATATGCATGTGTTCTGTTTGCTATGCAACTGTTCCGTATTTGGTGTCTAGGTTAATGGAAATATCTATGCATGCTGTTATACCTAACCTTGGAATGTGTTGACTATTACTAACTCACAAATGATGATGTAATCTAAACACTATAGCACGCTTGGGAATGCCGGTCCCAGTGGACCCACCTGTCCCACCTCAGCTGGCCGTGGCACTGGGCAGCAGCATGTCTGGGGCCCAACCCGGGACCACCCTGTCCGTTGGTCCTGCACCACCTTCGGGTGGAGCCATCTCAGGGGATGAGGCTCACCCCCCCCCCGGGAGTGAGCACGGACAGGCACCTGTCGCCCTTCGCCAGGTCAGTGTCAGGTGTATAGAGTGACCAACGAGCAGCTTGGTGATGTTCTACACCAGCTCAAGGGCCACATGTCGCGATTAGAGAGTCAGCCTGGCTCTGCGACTCAACCCCCAGCACAGCCACCTTCGTGGCTGTGACAGTGCAGTGGTGACTGCCTATGGGTGGGGACCTCAGTCCCACTATTACCACTAGGAGGCTTGTGGGCTTCCGATATCCCAACACCCCTCCCCATCAAGGTGTTTACCCCACACATATGTCATATACCACCCCTGTATGCACCTTGTTTGTCTAGTCTGTTAACCTAACCAAGCTACCTCCCCAAATATACCTACTACCCCTCCCCAACATCCCACTATCACCCAAAAAAGGGCAATCTGTTCCCACAAAAAAATCTCGCCCCATACATAGCTGTCCATTTCACACACATGTCAACTAGACACATGTAATCCAGTCTAAGTGGCATCAAAACTTATTATTGTTGTCTTTACACCTCTCCCAGGGGTTTGAGTGTCCAAATCTATGCAGCGTATATGCACAACTGTTGTGTAGATGAAATGGGCAGCTATGGACCTTCCCTACACCCTTCCTGCACATCCCTGGCTATTTTCCCTACTGTCTTTCCCTCTTTGTGCCCCATTTTTCACCACTTTCCTATCAACCCCTTTTTCTTTCATTTTAAAGAAATTAGCGTGGGGGTAAGTGGCAGTAAGCACTTTTAAGCAACAGTAAGCTGGTTTAAGCCTGCTTGCATGGGGGTAAACAATGCCTACACAGGTTAAGCAATTTAGCAGCCAAGTGAGTATAAGAAACTGTAACCGGAGGTTAGCAGTGCTTACCTTCGTGCAAACCCACACAAATCTGCTTACATCTGCTTTAAAGTGCTTTAATCACTCTGTATACAATGGCCCGCATTCTGCCCAGCAACTAAATAAACAGCCTCTGTAAAGCTCGAACCCAAGACCCTGCACACCATAGACAAAATGATCGACCACTTAGCCATGCCAGACATACATAAATCTGATGTTTTCAGATACATATCATCCAGCCTAGTCATGCAACAATACAGAGAATGTATTCGATTTAGATGCATCGTGTGTGTAAATATATTGCTCTCTAAACAGATACAACATATCTATCTATATATATATATATATATATATATATATATATATATAAATATATATATATATATATATATATATATATATATATATTTAGAAATATATACATATATATATATACATATACATATATATATATATATATATATATATATATATATATATATATATATATAAAAATATAAAAATTTATATGAACATATATACATGCAAATGCCTACCACGACACACATATAATGTCTGCACCTATATGTCTACATATACACAGCAAGTTAGATATATGTACGCAGATATATATCTATGTAGGTATATATGGACATAGTTATATATATGTAAGCAGATATATATATATTTATATAGGTATATATGGTCATACATCTGTAGATAGCAATTGTTTGTTTGTGTCTTTCGGCTTTTTCCCGGTTAGGGGTCGCCACAGCGGAACTCCGGCCTGCTAATGATTGGCAGTATAGTTTTACCTGCTGGCTTGCTGGGCCTAACGCACAACCTTCAACAAAGGAATGCCCGTTCATGCATGTCGCCACACAGAAGACGCTCTAACTGAGGATTGAACGGGCAACGTCTAATTGTGAGGCAACAACGCTACCGCAGCACCACCACCGCAGTAATTAACTAAAACATATGTCCACATGCACCCTTAATGGGGTTGAGAGGCCCCAAACAATATATGTCTTGTACGAATAGGCATACCCTTCCCACAGCCAAAGACGTCCACCCTGCAATACACTACCAAGTGTTGCAGACCCCATAACCAGGACCTGACACAACATGGGCACAAGATGTTAACAGTACTACATCTCACCTGTATGATGTCAGGCTGGTATTGATAACATATCATGCAGTACAGTCTGGCTCCCAAAGGAAATGTAAAATGTGAAAGCTATCAACATCCCCAGGATACATATACACAGACACATATATGCAGATACAGATATATATATATATATATATATATATATATATATATATATATATATATATATATATATATATATATATATATATATATATATATATACATGTGACTTCACATATACACGCATAGATACATATGTAGAAGGTGCACACAATATGGAACAGCCACTATGCCTACAGTTAATACCTTAACACTTGGACACTGTATGGGCCACCCATACAAATAGCAATTGTTGACTGCAACATATACCCACAGAGAGGTCATAGGATAAAACACCACACACAGGTTTGCAGAACTGTGTACTATTACAGATGTATATGCCATGTCATATAGCTGTTCAGACACTGACATCCATATAAACAGAGTCATGCAACTGTGAAATAGTTATACTAATACAGTAGTCTGGAAAGGTTCACAACTGTTGCAGTCCAGGCCAAGCCCTTCAAATTGTACAATAGTAAAGACAGACTGGGGCACAGGATACCAAACAATCAACAGCAAGTAATGCAGGTGTATAGTTCAGTAGCCTCTATCTACACTCTGTACAACATTACTAGGTGGTAAAGAATTCAGTTGACCAAATGGGATGTAACTGTTACATAACAAGGCATAACTGACACCATCACAAGCACACTGACAAACAGAACAGTCTGTATGGCAGGCGGCAGTAGGCCTGCATTAAACCAATTTATGTAAGTAATGTAAATATAGGTGAAGTATATGGTACTGTACATCCAGATACCTTAAGGCAGCTCATCCCTGATACCCCCACATTTTGTAACAGCCTAGGTAATTTAAGGTGCATCCCCCCCTAGACTGTCTGTATACACATCTGTATAGTGCTACATATATATGGCCATGTGTGCATCTCTTTGTATGTACATATGTATACATATACATATATATATATATATATATATATATATATATATATATATATATATATATATATATATATATATATATATATATATATATATATATATATATATCTATATATATATATATATGGGTCTACTACTAATTACCGACACGACGATTCCCCGACGGAAAACTCACCGACGCCAGATGACCGACATCACACAAACCCGACAACGCAAAACACCGAACACCATTACACCGAACACCATTACACCGACACGGGCGTAAACAACACGCGACACTACATAGCATACACACTAGCCCTGACCCAAACCCTAACCCTAAGGTCTGACACTATCGCACACTTCACCTACCTGCACCCTAACCCTAACTCACTTAACCCACCCCTAGCCCAAGCTCTGACACTAACGCACATCACCTACCTGCACCCTAACCCTAACTCACTTAACCCACCCCTAGCCCAAGCTCCGACACTAACGCACACTTCACCTACCTGCACCCTAACCCTAACTCACTTAACCCACCCCTAGCCCAAGCTCCGACACTAACGCACTTCACCTACCTGCACCCTAACCTAACTCACTTAACCCGTCCCTAAACTACAGTCCCTCACTAGCACACACTTACCTTACCCGAACCATACCTCCGACACGAACACACACTCACCTTTCCCACAGCCTAACCCGACATCCCACAATCTCGAGCACTTACCTGACCACTCCTAACTCCGTCACCATCGCACACTTACCGCGTCGCACATTCCCTTGTCGGTCTTTCCGCTGTTGGCAAATCACCCTGTCGGTACACTTACCTGTCGGTCATCTGGCGTCGGTGAGTTTTCCGTCGGGGAATCGTCGTTTTGGGCATTAGTAGTAGACCCATATATATATATATATATATATATATATATATATATATATATATATATATATATATACACACACACACACATATATATATATATATATATGTATGTATATAGATATATATATATACATATGTATATATATAGGTATACGTATATGTGTATATAGATATATGTGTATATAGCTATATATGTAGCACATCCTATGTGTACAGATATGCCTAGTTATGTTGGTATATATGTAGATATCTACAACTATATATGCATACATATCTATTCTGATATACCTACTACTGTCAATATATCTGTAGATACCCATACGTATATGTGAATATGTATCACTATCTGTAATTGTGTAGACATATATTGCTCTGTATATGTATATATCTGGGTGTGTATATGTATATCTATGTACATATACATACCCATCTATATATGTCGATATGTATACGTGTAATTATATCTATAGATATCTGGATAATTATATGTACATATACTTTCACCATATGTCCTGAACATGGAGTGTAGCCCTACCTCAGCCCCTATAGTCCCAACTTCATAGTGCAAGGGCATGTCAGGTATGTATAGCAAGTATATTAGTAGACTATTGCTACTGTAATACAGATTGTCTTCACAGACATGGTGTGTGTGGGAGGTCACGTCTGCTTTTCACATGTGCGCCATTCGCTACTGACAGACATCCTAAGGACATCATAGTACAGTACCACTGCTAGCATGTAATGCCCCTGTGGACTGCAGCAGAGATACTGGCCAATATATGTGGACATTCTGACACACTCTGTACAATCCAGAGGTATACACAGAACCCCTTAGTTTAGAACATGTGGACCAAGCCTGACAATATGGATGTTAACAGCCATGTAGATGGGTATAACACAAAACAACTGGTATACATTTGCCCCCATACATTATGCATTTACACACCCCTGTCTGTCCTGACACATAATAACCACTGGTACAGGGGTCTCATGGCTACATACTACTTACTAGATATTGGCATACATCTGTACAGCATCCCACTGCTCTGTCTGACATACATGACTTTTAAGGGAGGCCCGGCAGCAGTAAATCTGGCAAGTATCTGGGCATGACATCTCACTGGGTAAGTACACTAAGCTGCTAGGCATGTAACATTGCACTGTCCAGGCTACAGGCAGACTGGCTCAACACTGGCCTACATCTCCTATGGGCGAATGCACATGTGCCTGCATATATAGCAGGCTCTAAAGGCATGTCAGAGCACAGGGTAAGATACACCTGTGTAAAAGTGCATAACCACAACCAATGTGAACACAGCCACAGCCACATATGGTAAGCGAACATAATATTACAGTATATGGACTATCTGTTCAACACCATCCTCATATGTGCCACTCACAGACTAACCCTACATATACTGGGCCACTACACAGTGTGGTCTGATGCCTGCCTGTGATATGGGACAGGTATTTGTATGGCCCTACAAAGATGTAAGCCAATATGGTAACGTTTAGTGGAGCAGCATGTAACATCAGATAGGACGGGACCTAGAACAATGATATCTACCACAGTCTGTACACAGGCCAAAGTACATATTAACAGCACACACACTGTCGACATTCACCATAAGTACACAGACCTTATTACTGTACAAACAACAACAGAATGTCCAGGTTATGTCATCAAATATAACCTCTACTGTACATAACATGTGTAGCAGTCTGATATCTCACTGGCTTGTTATCGCATATGATGACACTAATTATGGTGTACAGTACATATGCACCTCTTAATGCATGACATATGTTCAAAGGTTGACAGAGTTGTGGCTGGAAGCACATACACAGGGCCAATATTGACATGTTGCTGTGATAACCTCATACATTTATTGTTGTAACAGGGTTTGTTGCAACATGAGGGATATGAAGTCAGTAGCTGTCACGGCTTTAACCATCTACAGACTGCAGTCCTCACACTACCTTCTGTAGTTCACAAGATAGATGCTCTGTGGGTAACACATGAATCCAAAGGCATCACATGCTGCCCAGTCTGCAGATGACCCTACAGATGGGGATTCCTCATAAACATAGAACTGACATGGCAGGTATTAAAATATGTAGGACAGCCATATCCACACACACACACTGTTAAACCAACATTACTCCAAATGCAGTATAGCAGCACTTACAGTCTGTAGTCAGGTCAGGCACATCCCCCTCCTGTGTGTTGCTCTGTCTCCACATTGTATGTTGTTAGAGGTAAATACCCAATCCATCTGAGATGCTGTTTGCCAAACAACCGATCTAGTTCCTGCTCACAGTGAATGAAAAGACCCAACACCAACATGATGTTCCAAGATATTGGAGTGTGTTTCCATGCAATTGGCTATGGGAATGTTACCACAGCTATTCCACATGCAATCAGCTAGGGGAGGGCTGCAATTCATGCAGAGGCCATCAACTGATCATAAGCATCACTTAAAATACACATGCTGCTACCAAAGCAACGCAGGTGTAGATCTCCACATCCACCAGAGATGGAGTGAGAGCAGCAGACAGAGGCAAAGACAAGTCAGGGAGGGGTGGGAGAGTAAAACTTAAGCATGTTTGTGTCACACACCTGCCAACACAGGGTATCAAACCCCTGCCAACTATGTAGTACAATCACATTTTTATGCAGTTATTGGATGTGCCACATAGGTTACATGTTGTGGAGCCCTCAGAACGTATATGTGATGGTGAGGGACATCTGCAACAGGGATATGGTATCTATACTGTATGAACAGGTGCCAGCATCAACACAGCTACATTTTCAGAGGGACGCACACACATTGACACACTTGGCAGGGCCAGATAAACAACCCATCACTAGTGAGATTGCCAAAACACATTACTCTGTGGTGTGTACTGTAACAGCTTACTGCTGTAGTATAATAAAATAGATAGGAGTTTTAATCCCAGACATTGTGTGTGTGTGTGTGTGTGTGTGTGTGTGTGTGTCTGTAACTTGTATCCTGTGTGGAGGTGGTTGTAAGTGTGCAACATATGGGCCCAATGCGGAGTGGTTTTTGCAAATTTCTTATATAGTGGCCCTAGTATAACAGATGTGAAGTAGCTGAGAGGCTTGGGTGCAGATCCATACCCATACATGTGACATCAAGGCCAGGCAAACAAAGTTAGCAACCCTAGTATTATCCAGAGAACACTCTCAACTCATGCCTCATACACACACACACACACACACACACACACACACACACACACACACACACACACACACACGCACACACACACACGCACACACACGCACGCACACACATACACACACACACACACACACACACACACACACACACACACACACGCACACACACTTGCCTAGGCAACAACCGCTATGTTGGTAGTACACTGCATATTGCCCACTGATAGAAACTATGGAGTGATTGCAGTGGCATACAGAGGGCATGTCACCCTGTCTATCTGTCCAATATGCACGTACATGTAGACAGTGCACCTCCCCCATGTTCCCCAATGGACACCTGCACCACCTGTGGTGTCATCACATGTGACCCACAATGGACATACCATGCCTGACAACATGCCCTGTATGGACAGATGCCACTGACACCAGGGAATGCTGTTGGCATGCTATCAATGTAGGTGCAGGGTAAACCTGCTGCCCATTGCCAGTTCCCACCACAGGTGGGCAAGACTGGCACATCTGATGATAATCTGTGTTCACAACGTGGGCCAGACACCCCAGGTACAGTTCCACATGTCACTGTACATGCATGTGAGAGGTGTGCACATCCCAGACACCGTCCATGTCATAGACTAAGGAACACATACTTGGCAAGCGATGCACAGCATTGGCCACACACAATAGTCACCCAGGTGACTGGATGGGGGATACAAAACCCACCTGTTTGGGCAAATACAGAAACTACAGCCCTGAGCCACAATACAGACCATTGTCATGTGGCCTGATGCCAAGGTATACTCATTGCCTACCCTTGTATAGCCTGCTGGCACAGTCGACCACCACACACCCATGCAGACATGCACCCATGCATGTCAGTACTAGCACCCTGTGTGTTTGTGTGTGTGTGTTGTATGGTGCATATGTTCACATCCACACTCACTACAAACCCCATGGGCATACTGAAGCATGCTGTCTGATGTCAGACACCTCCTCATACCCTTTGCCCATACAACCTCCGTAGGCCCGTGTGGTGCATGTGATACCTGCACAGTGATGTGTTGTGGCAATCCCACTACTAATGAGTTGTACTCCTGGCCCTGCCAAGTGTATCAAAGTGTGTGCGTCCCTGTGAGAGTGTGGCTGTTTTGACGCTGGCACCTGTTCATGCGGACAGGCACATGTACGTCACCTACCATATAGCTACAGTATCCTTGTTGCAGATGTCACTCACCATCACATATATGTTCTGAGTGTTCCACAATGGGTAACCCATGTGGTGCATCCAGTGACTGCATAGAACTGTGATAGCACTACATAGTCGTCAGGGGTTTGATACCCTGTGCTGGTAGGTCTGTGACACAAACATTATTCAGTTTTACTCTAACACCCCTCCCTGACATGTCTTTGCCTCTGTCTGCCTCTCTCACTCCCTCTCTGGTGGATGTGAATACCTACACCTGCTTTACTTAGGCAGCAGCATGTGTATTTTAAGTGATGCTTATGATCAGTGGATGGCCTCTGCATGAATTGTAGCCCTCCCCTAGCTGATTGCATGTGGAACTGCTGTGGTAACATTCCCATAGCCAATTGCATGGAAACACACTCCAGTATCTAGGAACATCATGTTGGCATTGGCCCTTTTCATTCACTGTGAGCAGGAACTAGATCTGTTGTTTGGCAAACAGCATCTCAGATCGAATGAGGATTTACCTCTAACAACATACATTGTGGAAACAGGGCAACAAACAAGAGGGGGATGTGCCTGACCTGAATACAGACTGTAAGTGTGCTATACTGCATTTGGAGTAATGTTGGTTTAACAGTGTGTGTGTGTGGATATGGCTATCCTACATGTCTCAATACCTGCCATGTCAGTTCCATGTTTATGAGGAATTCCCATCTGCAAGGTCATCTGCAGACTGGGCAGTGTTGTGCCTTTGGTTTCATGTGTTACCCATGGAATATCTATCTGTGGACTGCAGAAGGTAGTGTGAGGATTGCAATCTGTAGATGGTGAAAGCTGTGACAGTTACTGACTTCATATCCCTCATAGGACATATGTTGCAACAAACCCTGTTACAACAGTAAATGTATGAGGTTATCACAGCAACATGTCAATAATGGCTATGTGTATGTGCTTCCAGTCACACCTCTGTCAACCTTTGTTCATATGAAGTACAAGCAAAAACACCACACTGCACTTGGAACAAGGCGTTAGTAGTGCTAGCTTCAAAGAACGATGCAGGAATAGTGTAATGAGTGGCGTAACACTGTCTGTTAAAAATTTTTAACAGACAGTGTTACGCCACTCACTACACTATTCCTGCATCGTTCTTTGAAGCTAGCACTACTAACGCCTTGTTCCAACCTTTGTACATATGTCATACATGAAGTGGTGCATATGTGCTGCACACCAAAATTAGTGTCATCATATCTGATAACATGCCAGCGATATATCAGACTGCTGCACATGTTATGTACAGTAGGGGTTATATTTCATGACATAACCTGGACATTCTGTGGATGTTTGTACAGTACTGAGGTCTGTGTACTTATAGTGATTGTCGATAGTGTGCGTATTGTTAATATGTACTTTGGCCTGTATACAGACTGTGGTAGATGTCATTGTTCTAGTTCCCCTCCTATCTGATGTTACATGCTGCTCCACTGTATGGTACTGTATTGGTGCACATATTTGTAGGGCCATACACACACATGTCTCATACCAGAGACAACCATCAGACTATACTGTGTAGCAGCCCAGTATATGTAGGGTCAGTCTGTGAGTGGCACATATGAGGATGGTGTAGAACAGATAGTCCACATACTGTAATATTATGCTAGCTTACCATATGTAGCTGTGGCTGTGTTCACATTGGTTGTGGTTATGCACTTTCACACAGGTGTATCTTATCCTGTGCTGTGACATGCCTGTTGAGCATGCTATATATACAGGTACATGTGCATTCCCCCATAGGAGATGTAGGCCAGTGTTGTGCCAGTCTGCCTGTAGCCTGCACAGTGCATTGTTACATGCCTAGTAGCTTAGTGTACTTACCCAGTGAGATGTCATGTGCAGATACTTGCCAGATGTACTGCTGCTGGGCCTCCCTTAAAAGTCATGTATGTCAGACAGAGCAGTGGGATGCTGTACAGATGTATGTCAATATCTAGTGGGTAGTATGTGGCCATGGCACCCCTGTACCAGCAGTCATTATGTGTCAGGCCAGAAGGGGGTGTGTGAATGTATAACCTTATGTGTTATACCCATCTACATGGCTGTCTACATCTATATTGTCAGGCATGGTACACATGTTTTGCACTATGGGCTTATGTGTATACCTCTGGACTGTACAGATTGTGTCAGAATTTTCACATATATTGGCCAATATCTCTGCTGCAGTCCACAGGAGCAGTGGTACTTTATAATGATGTCCTTAGGATGTCTGTCAGTAGCCAATGGCACACATGTTATAAGCAGATGTGACCCCACACACACGCCATGTCTGTGACGACAATCCCAATGACAATAGCAATAGTCTACTAATATACCTGCTATACATACCTGACATCGCCTTACACTACGATTTTGGGACTATAGCGGCTGAATATATATATATATATATATATATATATAAATATATATTTACACATGTATAGTACATCCAATTACCACTGCCATGGAAAGTACACATTATTCATTCCTACTTCATGTGAGTGTGGTCCCTTTACATTTCCTGTGTGATGGACATCCTTCCTGTGTGTGAGCATCAGTGTTACAGACAGCAGGTAGCAATACCTCTTACAGGAGAACTGGCACACTCAGGGCAGCCACATATTTGTAGGAGGATCAGGAACTACAGGCAGACTGTGAGTAGAGTTGTGTTATGCTTTGTATAGTACTGGTGTTACATGGTGAGTATGTACATACTAGTTTACCTTGGAATGCAGTCTGTCTGCATAGATCACAACTGTGGGCCTATCCTCTTGCTGGCCAGAGGTATGCCTATCATGTAATCAGGTTGGATTATTCAGCTAGGGGGGGGGTTCTTTAAACCTGGCCTTAATGAGTTATCATAGATTTCTTAACCAACCAATGTTATTCTTGAATGCTAATGATGCTCTTTATTTAAGGGATTGTTAATTTTTGCTGTTATTAAGCACTGAGGAAGGCTGTTGCCAAAACCGGTATGCTACTTGCTTTTGGAGCAACCACAATAAAGGAGTTTTAAGTTATCACCCTTTTTGTGCTGACCTTTTTTGTTTTTACAGTTGGTTTGGTCCGTGCACATCCATACGTGCGGGTGTTTGTGTATGCTCTCAGTTGGTTTCTCCTGCTGTTGAAACCCTGGGGTGAACTTAATGTCTGTGGTTGAAGCTCCTTTGATAGCATCTATTTGCAGCTATTTATGTGAACCCAACAGATCTGGCTGTTATTGAGTGCTCTGGCTTGTCACCATTATTTTCACATTATACTATTTTGGGCAAGGAGCGGATGTATTTGGTGTATCGTGGTTAAGCTGCATGGCCTACTAAGATGTTACTGGCATCCTGTTCAAAATTCGAATTTCTGCACACGGAGGCAAGTCAAATGGCTGATTGGGATGTATCTCCTGCTCTTTGGGGGATTGGAGGCTAATTTCAACTATTAATATTCATCAACAGGAATTTGGGGTGATCTTAATGTTGGTGGTTGAAGATCCTTTGATAACATTTATTTTCAATAATCTATGTAATGCCAACGACTCTCTATGGTAAGGTATTTCAGCTTGGACATGTTTTTCATTGGATTGGGTTGTTATTGAGTGCTTTGACTTGGCGTGGGTTGTCATCATTATTTTTACATTATATCATTCTGTGCAAGAAGCAGATGTATCTGGTGTACCATGGTTGAGCTACATGGCTTATTAACATGTTTTTGGCATCCTGTTTGAAATCCAAATTTGTGTATATGGAGGCAAGCCGAACGGCTGATTGGGATGTTTTTTTTCTCCTCTTTCGGGATCGCAGGGTACTATCTATTATTAAGAAATATTTATCAGCAGTTGCCGAACTTGGGACTAGCATTTTTTTACATCTTGATGGTAATAAGGGTGATGCCATATTTAGCCATCTTTGGATTTGGTTGGATTCCTAGTTTTCTTTTGGGTCTGAGTGGTCGTTAAGACCCATTAGAGACATTTTCTCAACTTATTTGGCTACCAATATTGACATACATTTATCTTGTCATTGGATTATCTATATGTTTTCTGTTCCTGTGGTTTTCGGTAACAGACATGTTTTCGGTAGCGGACATGTTTTTTGTTAATGGACACATTTACATTTGCTTCTTCATACAGGTACTGTAATAACTATTCATATTTGTACAATTTTGGCTGTTATGAACCGTTTTTGCATATGTTCATCATTTGAAATTGGACATTGAATGTTTGGCAGTTGGATGAATTATATCTGGAGGACATTCTTGTTACATATATCTGTTATATACAGATGTTGTTTTTGGCTCAGTCTTTGGGCTCCTGGTAAATCTCTAACATATGTGGACACTAAATTGTCTCTTTTAGGGAACTTAAATTGATTAATCCTTTGAATGGCCCTCTCTATTCTTACTCGAGCCCAGCTTTAAAGAGTGTTAATTGATATACTTTTTTGCACTTTGCTGTTTTTTGTATTTTGCTGTTTTCTTTTGTATTGGTGTAATAATCTTTGTATTGTTTGATCTCATTGCTATTTAATATGGATTTCAGAAAACTCTTACAAGGTCTATCTGCAGACCATGGTGATTTATATGCTTTTGGGTTAGGACCTAATAATATGGAGGGGGAATGCTTCAGGTTCCATCAATCCCAAAGATATATGTGCTAATATTTTTCTTAAAATGACCAAAAGCATGAAATCTCTGAGGACAAATGTGTGGCATCTCAAATTATTTAAAGCTTATAAGATTCGAGGGGTTTCTCCTTATGGCTCCGGGTAAGAATACAACCATGGGTTAGTATGATGGATGATGTTTTGTTGGATGATTGGGCTCAGGCCCAACACAAGTCTTCAATGATGTTTGTGGATGCTCTTATTCCACATTATGAAAGGACTATTGACAAATTTAGTGCTGAGGTACACCCTAGTTACGAGGAAGTTAAACAATTTGAGGGGGAGCCATTTTTTGCCAAAGATTTCAACCAACTAGCTAAGGATATATTAGTCCTTGAACAACAACTGAAAAACAAAAAGATACATAAGTTTAATAGGGATGTTATGGATTATGAGAGGGGCAAGCCCTTTGGGGCTCAACAGAAAATGTTGGATTTGCTGATTCTGAGAGGAAGAAATTAGGGCCTACTAGGAAGAGACCACGTTCCATACTTAAAAAGGGCCGTAATGATCCTAGTGGCACCTCTGGGGATGAGTCTTCTTTGGCCACTGACATTGACTTCACCCCTCCTTCCGAATCTCCTATTGCAAAAAGACATCCTAGTAATGACCCTTTGGGGGGGCAGACATAGGGGCGGGAGGAAACATAGGGCAAATAAACAATCTACAGCAGTTGTTGGATTTGATAATACCTCATTAAGTCAGAATAATAATGTGCATAACATTTCTAGTTATGTTCTTTCTGAGATTGAATTAAAGCTACTTAATAGAGGCTTGAACTTTGTCCCTGTTTTTTTTTTTTGTATATGAGAATTAATTGGTTAATGATGTACTGAATTTTTGTCAATTATTGAATTTGAAATTGTTCTTTTGGAGAAATGACAATTCCCAAAGATCTACTGATTTCCAGTTTCATAAGTCCAACTTTTTTCCTCCAGCTGACAAGCATGTGGGCATCTTTAAGGATTGTGTATTAAAAGATCTTCACTTTAATAAATACTTATTTCCAAACACCAATCACAATTTAACCATTTTGTAACAACAGGCTTTGCATCAACTGACAGCACAACAAGACTTGGTGATTTTACATGCAGACAAGGGTGGGGCAATAGTGATTATGGACTGGGCTAAATATTTGGCTGAGGCTGAGAGACAACTGGGGGATGCACAATTCTATATGTGTATGCTACAGTTTAAAAAGGAGATTGATGGCTTTCTCAAACTGGCTTTGGAAGAGGGTATTATCAACAAGAAAACTGCCTATCATTTGACGGTTTCTGACTCTCAATCACAATATCTGTGCCTCCTACCTAAGATTCATAAGGATTTGTTAAATCCCCCAGGGAGACCAATTGTTTCAGGCCGTGGTTCATTAACTGAACCATTGTCGGCCTTTTTGACTAAATATCTACAGCCTTTGTTGCCTTTAGTTTAAGCCAGGATTCAGGATACTACTAATTTTTTGCAAATTATTGAAAACATGCAATTAGAGCCAGACTGGCTCATGTGTACCCTGGATATGTCCTCACTCTATACTAATATCCCACACTGGGCTGGCCTTGAGGCTTTACAATTTTGGTTGGACAAAGCCAACATTTATCCCCCTGGATTCAACACTTTTTTAGTTTGTCTAACCAAACATGTGTTGACCAAGAATGTTTTTTATTTCTTTGGTAAATGCTTTTGACAAGTGAAGGGTACAGCTATGGGGGCATCTTTTGCCCCCATATATGCAGATCTTTTCATGGGCTATATTGAACAACAGTTAATCTATGATGCTTTACACAATTTATATCTTGGGGAAATTGACATCTGGAGACACTACTTGGATGATTGCTGGATGGTGTGGAGGGGGGATACAGATTTTTTGCAGGAATTTGTGGAATATTTGAATAAGAACAAATGGGCATTCAGTTCACTTTGAATGCTCATAAGGATTCTATTACATTCCTAGATGTTACCATCACTAGGGATACAGACTATACATTAAAAACTGAGGTTTTCCACAAATATCCTCAGTATAACACTCTTCTTCATGCTCACAGTCATCACCCCCGATACATCATCGGCAACACACCCAAGTCACAATTTCTAAGAATGCGTCACATTTTTTCCTCACATGATTCTTATGCCCATTATGAACAGGATCTACATACCAGATTTATCCAGAGGGGATACAGTGATAACAATATCTTTCAGGCTAGGGATTTCGCCAGGCAACAGTCCAGATCTGATTTGTTGCAATACAGTCTTGTATTGATAAAGATTTACAGCAGCCTATCCGACTGGTTACAACTTTTGGATGAAATATTCAAACCTTTAAACACATCATTAACCATCATTGGGACATTCTAAAAGCCAAAGCTCAGCTTAATGATATCCTTCCTTCTAAATACTCATTTTCCTTTCACAGGGGACCCACTCTGGGGTTTCATTTTAGTCATTATAAAAATAAGGTCCCGCCCACATTACAACAATCCACTTTATTTGGGAGCAAGGTTACGGATTGTGTACCCTGTGGACATTGTTCTGCATGCTCCCATATATTTAAAACCAAGACTTTTACTAGTTCCAACACCCCTAAGTTTTATGACATTTTATGCTATGGCAATTGCAGTACTGAGTGGATTGTGTATTTGGCTACCTGTTCCTGTTCAGCGTTTTATGTAGGACAGACGTCCAGATCATTGAGGCTTCGAATTTCTGAAGACTTCAGTGGGATCAGGAACAGGAGACCTACAAACGCTTTATATAAGCACTCTTTAATTCACAAAATGGCCAGGTTTACATTTACGGTTATTGATAGGGTCCAAGGCCAATGTTTTTCTAAAGTTGGTTGGCACACGTTATTAAATAATAAAGAATCAGGTTGGATTATTCGGCTGGGGGGTTTGTTTAAACCTGGCCTTAATGAGTTGTCATAGATTTCTTAACCAACCAATGTTATTCTTGAATGCTAATGATTCTATTTATTTATGGGATTGTTATTTTTTGCTGTTATTAAGCACTGAGGAAGGCTGTTGCCAAAGCCGGTATGCTGTTTGCTTTTGGAGTAACCCCAATAAAGGAGTTTTAAGTTATCACCCTTTTTGTGCTGGACCTTTTTTGTTTTTACAGCTATCCTCTTGCTGGCCAGAGGTATGCCTATCATGTTTTGTCTGTACACCACACAGGTCCTGTGTCAGATATTACACTGGCAGTGTGTGTGTTGAGTGCTATCAGTAAATGGCTACATCCATTTCTGTTTCTAACCTCAATTTCCTGACTAAGGTTATGTTGCAGACTATCCTGTAACACCAGCAACTTGCTTAGTGTATGGCAACAGTTTTCCACATATGTGCCTGTGGTCCAGCCTCTGTCCTCCACCTACATACCAAGCTTTGCACATATGTCATGTTGTCGGGGGGTTGTTCTGTAGTGGGCTTTGAGTATTTCACACTGCCATTGCTGCCATCAGTCCACTGCTGTTGTATCCCCCACACATACGGTGGGGCTGGGGCAATATATGTGTGGGTGTCACCTACACAATACATGTGTGCCC